>NC_081557.1:184920942-184957363 GCF_022355385.1 Mustela nigripes | reverse complement strand
TGGGGAGGGGGTTTGGGAGAAGGGGGTGGGATTATGGACATTGGGGAGGGTATGTGTTTTGGTGAGTGCTGTGAAGTGTGTAAACCTGGTGATTCACAGACCTGTACCCCTGGGGATAAAAATATATGTTTATAAAAAATAAAAATTTTTAAAAAAGAATTAAAAAAAAAAAGAAATTTGAAGTTAAATAAACAGGGATGAGGAATGCAAAGAAGAATCCATGATCCTGTGGTGAGCTAAAGCCAGCTACTTTTCCAGTTAAAGATTATAAGCACTTTTCCCCAACTCTTCATTCAAGGACATCATGGTGGTGATTTGAAACCAGCCACAGTGGAAGTGTTTATACCATTTATAATCAGCAACAACTACAAATCAGCCCCTCTCTTTTCTTCTGCTCCTCCTAGAGAGTTGTTAAACAATTACCAGTACACTCCTGCGCGATCCGATAGTAAAACTTCCTATTTTCCTTTTCAGAGGTGATAACAAGGATGTAGTTGGGGGAAGGTAGTTCAGTTTACTATCAAGTTGCTACGAACTTACAGGAGTCAACATTTTATTAATAGTGACACAAAAGTCAGCTAAGAGGAGATCAGGAGAGGATGTTAGTGAATTAGGAAGAGAAAAGTATTGTGAGTAAGGAGCAAAGACCCCTAACTCATTGAGTAACGCTGAAGACAATGGAGAGAAGATAGTGGGGCTTAGAAAATGTTAAGTTAATAAAAAGTAAAGGATGCTAATAGTTGTCACTGAAAACAATAATTTGAAAGTCATAATAATGACTTAGAAGTATTAATTGAGTTAGTATAACTGACTGACAGTCCATAGCAAATGGTGGGCTTTTGATAAATATTTTGTTTTCATTTAAATCCTGCATTAATATGTTTTGCCACTAAGGTAAATAGCTGAGAAGAGCGATTGTAACTTGGAATCCAAAAATATTCATTCCACTCAGAAAAGGTTTCTTTCTATCTTTGGCTATAAACTTTTTCTATTACTTATAAAAACTTCCTAACACTTGAAATAAGTTCCTAAATTAACATCCTCCCTCAAAAAAAAAGCTCAGTTTTCATGCTTATTTCTGTTTTCAGAAATTATTTGATATTTAGTAACTGATATATTCAGTCTAATATTGAAAATATTTTAATAATATTTAGGTATTGCCTTGTCTGTCCATAGACCTCGTAGTTAAATACAAAAGTAGTTGTAAAACTACTATTGTAGTTTAATGTTAAACTAATAAGAAATTAAAAATCTAAGCTCTAGGGTCACAAGATTCTCTGTTTTGTTATTTACTGAAAAAAATTCTCCTCCAATGGTCTGTCTCATGTTAAAATATAATTTATTGAATAATGGGAGAGAATGATTTTGTAATTACTCACAAACCAGATTTACTGATAGAGAAATAGATACACTATTTTCCCAAATACAATATTAAAATATTAATAAAATCAATGGGAAAACAAATAAGTAAGTCCCAGCATATCTGAAACATAAAATAGCTAAAGAAGACTTCACATACATCCCCACATGAATTACACTTCTTGGGGAACAGCTGAAACACCTGGAAAATTAACTTGAAAAGGACATTGATAGGAAATGTTATTTGGAATTTGATCTCAAGAAATCTTGAGAAAATGCACTTGGGAAGGCTTTGTGTACTTTCAAATATCTTATGAAAGTTATGTAAATAAAAACTCATTCAACAAAGCACCTATTATAATAATCCAATGTCCATTTGCACTTCTCAACAGTCTTCCTGAAGACCTCAGTCCCTTAATAATATTGCCAGTATACCAAGTACAAACATATGTGTATCATTAGAATAAAACTGTACTTATACAGGGCGCACTTCAAAGTACTGAAAAAAACCCCACAAAATACATACCCAAACTTTAACTTATATTTAATAAAAGAATGTGCTTTTACACTCTCTCCTTCATATATTAATCTTTTCTCTCTTCACTTCGGGGAGTATGAATTCTCAAGCACAGAGGGAAGAGAAATCTCCCATTTTCTCTTCCTGAGCCAAGCTTATGCTTAGGATGAAAAGCAATGAATTGTTGCTCCAGGAAATGTTCAATGGCTCCCAGTTCTGAACTTTCATTTGTAAATTTAGAGTGGCCTAGAAATCTCCCAGTAAGATTTAATAACTGCTTAAGCAGCTTTAAAACTTGTTAACAGTGGGATAGTTTGAAGCAGGAGGTAGGGAAGGGGAAAAAAAAAAAACAAAAAAACCTGCAGAAGGTCTTGAATTTTTGCCAGTCCTTAAACCTAACTGTTTTGCCTTTCTGTCCTATTGCTCACTGAACAAGAACCCTAATTGCTGAACTTTTAAAGTTTAGCCTGGAGCTGAGAAGTCTTTGTTTCCTTCAGCAGTGAAGTTGTCAAATCCCAACACAGAGGTGTAGCAAGAGTCACCAGACTACAACGTGAAATACGGCTGAGCGCTCTCCACCTTAACTGCACAAGGAAGGTGTACATAGTGCGTTCCTCATGGACCCGGGGTCTGAAGATTGTTTTAAAAATTAGGTGAAACTTGAAGTCAAAAGTAAAATATCTCTGCCAGGTACTCAATATGCAACCCTGGAGAAGTTCATGTATACTCCGTGCTTCATCCAAGTGGTATGAGTTTGCACAGCTGAAAATAACTATTGCCGATTAATCTCTAGGTCTTGAAAAATAAATTTGGATGCATTTTTGTACATATAAGTCAGCACAGATGTGTGTTCAGTGGCTCTGGATGCTTTTTAACTCTAGTTTTCTTTTTACAAACTAATCTTCTAGATTATCTAATCAAAGACTCATTATTTATAATGCCTCAAACTGACGCTTACACTATTCATATTAATTCAGTTAATTAACACAAGTGATGGTTTGATCAGTAGGACATTACAAATGTTTTTCTTCTTAGAGATTCTCAATTGAGGATAGACAATAACATCCATATTATCAGGCATAACCACACTTTTCTTTTTTTATATATAACATAAACCCATAATCTGGAAACAAGGAAGGAAAGTTGGTTGTGTCATAAGGTGAACTAAAGAATTGTCCAGGTATCTTAAGTTGGGGACAAATCTTTGCCTCAAATACCTATATAACTAAATTAAGTGCATTTTAACCTAAATTTTTCAGAGATTTACATTATAAAGCAATTAATGTGTAAATGTGGAAATCATTCCAACTTCTCCCTTACTCTTGAATGAATTATTCCTTTATTTAACAAAGATTTAACAAGCTATGACATCATGCTATTTATTGGGGATTCTGTGATGAAGAAGATAGAAAAATTTTTGCCCTCATCACCCAAATTCTCTTCTCTGGAGAGTTATCCTTGAGTTCCTCAAACACAGTTACTGACTACATATTCAGAATACTTCCAGCACTTTGTATCTGTCTATTTTAGTTATTGTCATTATGCACAATCCATGAACCCCAATAATAAACAGACTTCTCATTACATGACAAGTACATAATACATATTTATGATATGAAAAATGAGTGAGAATCAAAGCTACTAAGAATTCAGAATTGTTGAGTTATTCAATAATTATTGAGAATTACTGAGTTTAGAATTTATTCCAAATGTTACAAAGCAAGAATATATGTAAACAAAATATAAGTATATTCTACTACTTGGTTAGTGGGTAGAAACAGCTGTGAACAGGATTAGCACAATTTCTGTCTTCACAGAACAAGCAGCTCAGCATGGAGAAGAGACAAATAATTAGACAAAGGAAATATGGACTATGATAGATGAAGAAGGGCACTTCAGAAGGGCGCTGAACCCAGAATTTGGTAATGAGTTCAGCTCTAGGCTGAGATCTGCAAGATTAATAAGTGTTGGCCAGGCAAAGAATTGAGGAGAAGAGAAGAAAAATTGGAGCAGAGGCCTGCAGGTAAGCCTGTCCTAACCAAAGATTTCAAAATCATTTAATACAGCTGGAAGTGGTAATTAGTAGTAGGAGATAGTGATAAGGACTTTGTGAGAGAGGGGCTAACACATAAGAATAGCAAAGTGGAGAGACAGAAGGAATGTAAATATGGAACAAGCACACCAGGTCTAGTAGGTCTAGTTCTGTATGTATTTATTTCTGCTACTATTTGCAGGATTTCCTATTACTTGGAAGGAGACAAGAAATTCCAAATTCATTTAAAAATAGTATTTAAACATGGAAAAATTGTTTATAGACATGAAATAACTGAATAAAAACTCCATATATGTCTAGCTTGCTTGAAAGTATTTTACCGAGAATTTTCCAGATATAGCCCTAATAAATTGTAGGAATCTAAGGAGTTGATAGGACTACAATGATCATTTAATACAACTGTAGCCCTAATCTAGACTATGATTATATATTTTAAAACAAATTATGTAATTCCTTGGATAAATTAAATATTTTAAAGGAATAAAAGGTTCTTTGTTATTGTTTTTATTTCTCTTTTCTATCTTTTGGGTCCTCTGCATTTATTTGAATTACTTAAAACCCTATAAAATTTTTTTCCAAATTATAAACAAATATACAAATTTCTGGTCATTCATAGTAATATGTTTAGGGATAAGAGAAACATACATGTTATTAATTGTATTGACTAAAATAAACCATCCAATCTCTCAAAGAGAAAGAATACAAAAAAGTTTTTAGTATATCATGTAACATAATTTCCTTTTTAACAAACAAAATCCCCAAATTTTGGAAGTTTCATAAGTGTGTTTAATTTCTATAAACAACTTGGGAAGTATTATTTCAAAATATACCATGTCAATCATATCACTACAACTGCTTTTACCAAATCTTTATATATTCCAACCAAATCAGTGAGAACAAAAAAACCAAGTGATCATCTAGTAATCAATAGGAAAAGTATATTGTTCAATATATGCAATTTTTAAAAATTCTCACAAATTCCTTAGTTAATAATTCTTTCAGTTACCCAACAACAAAGAAATGGTATCACAGATGGAGCAACTTTACATTATTTTTTTAAAAAACAAGAGGAAAGTTCTATTGAAATTATAATCTATGTTATGTTGAAATGATCTATTTGTAGTTTGGATTCAACATGTAAGATCTGACTGAGTGTACTTTAACTTTGATATGAATTTAGAAGCTCTAAAATTCCCCTATTGTATCTCCTTATAATAGCCTTCATTTAAGCAAAAAGTGACTTAAAAAAATCAGAAATGACAATAGAAATGAACATCCATTTTCTCTCATTTTGTTGGGAGAAACATCAAGAAGACATGACCACCAGTTGACCCCATGGAGTTGGACCCGGCAGTTGAAGTTCTTCACCCTCTCCCCTGTCCTTGGAATGTGCATTCTGCTTGCCTTCCCCACTCCCAAAGTTGCCCCTAGGACAGAGCCCCAAGACAGTGACACAGTGTTGGGACCATCTAGATGGTACACACAACTAAACCCCACCAAGACCTCTCTAGACACTTTTAAGATTCTGCCAGGCCAGTGTGCTACCTACCAATCTGGAATAGCCTGCCTCTTTGGTTTCTCCCTGCCCTCTATGTAGAGGGTTCAGTGTTAGATTATTCCTGGAAAGCTCCGAATATTTCAAACTAATGCATTTTGCTCAATATATGAAAACAATAATGCATAGTTTGAGTTAAAGAACACTAAAGAAAGAGTCTGGCAGGTTTAAAGTGTGAAGTGAAGCTATGATAGAATAATTTTGAATATACTTTTGAAATTTCTTCATTTAATTTGCTGCCTGATACTAATATAGCAATTGGCTGTTTACATTCTTATTAAAGAAGCATCAGAGATTGATTGAATTATTCACACATGCATTTATTTAATTTGTTAAGTTGATTTACTCGACAATCACATTGAGTATGTACTATGTGCAAGCACAACACAAAGCACTAAGAAAACAAAATAGACAGTTTCTGCTGTCAATATGAGACAGATGAATACTGAAAACAGACTGTCACATGGTCAATGTCAATGCTATTTTTATAGGAGAATGAAACAAACCAAAACCCATTTTAGAACCTGTCTCTTCAAATTAATATTATAGAACAAAGCATGCTTAGTACATGCATTTACATCTTTTTGCTAGATAAATTTTCCAACGCCCCTCTTAAGACATCATAAACCCCACCATCTCCTCACTTTGAAGTTAAGTCATTCTACTCCACAGATAATAACACAGGAAAAAGGCTGATAGGGAAAGGAGAGAGTGTGGGGGATTGCTTTTTATTAGCTTGTAATGTGATATGCGTAATGGTGGCTCCACCAAGGAGTTCTGCCTAACCCTCTCTACAGCTGCTAAAAGGGAGAAAAACCGGTAGAAAGAGGAACAGAGCCAAAAACCATTTCAGCAGTTTTAGTCACACAGTTGGTGGCAGCTCTTCATTATCCCCTACTCCCTCTGCCAAAAGAAATCCCCCCAAAACAAACAAACAAAAAAAAACCAGACACAAACTAGTGGTGTCATACTATCATGCTACTGTTTTGTTTTGTTTTAAAGATTTATTTGTTTTACAGATAAATTGAGAGCAGAGAGGCAGTGGGAGAGAGAATCCTCAAGCAGACTCCCCACTGAGCACAGAGTCCAATGTCACTGGATCCCAGAACCCTGAGATCAGGACCCACGTGGAAACCAAGAGTCCTCCTCTTAACAGACTGAGGCACCCAGGGGCCCCATTAGCATGCTACTGTTTACGCTGTATTTTTTTTTCTTTCATTTAACATATGGTAACAGTGTTAATATGTAAATTCCTTATATATTTGAACTCTCATTTATATGTATAAGGGATTTTATTTCAATGCTAATAACACACATTTTATAATTAAACTTCAAAGTCATGGATATTATAATCTAACAATTAAGTCTAATTTATAGAGAAGGACCAATTTGGTCTAGAAACCATTTTACCAGAAAAATTTATTCATAAAGGCAAAATACAAATGCCCCAAAATTCTAGGAGCCTAGAGAAAGGTCACCTTAAACTTGTCTCACAGCTTCAGGAGAGTTTTTATAAAGGTCACTGCATGAAATAAATCTTGTAAAATCCATAGTAGCCAGCTAGGCGTTGTGGTAATAAGATGACCACAGTGGAAGTGTGACTGATGAGACAGGGGCATTCCAGGCAGATTGACAGAATGAGAAAAGGCACATTACATGAGAAAAACCATGGAGTGTGGGCAGCTTTCATTTCCTGCAGATGTAAGAGTAGCCCATGTGAAGCTGAAGCTATAACCGAGATATGAAACTTTATCCCTACAGCCAATGAAGAGCCACTGTCAGGCTTTTGCTCTGGAGAGCTCTTTCCAGCAGCTGGGAGGCAGATGGGTTCCTGGGTCAGGTCAGCTGGCAGAGAACCCAGTTAGGTGACTGGGAATACTGGCCACTTAAGGAATGACTGAAACTCTTCGAGGATAGTGATAATATGAAAAAGAGAGCTCAAAGTTAAAAAAAAAATCTAAAAATCTGAATTACATGGGCAACGTTTGGAATGGGTGATTGGCTATGGGGCAGGGACAAGGTGAGGATATAGGAAACTATCAGGAAACGGCCTGGAACTTTGCCTTGATTAACTCAGTGAAGGATGATCCCTCCTTAAAAGAATATGGCCTATAGGCAAAGCAACTTTTAGAGAGACTCATACCCACATAGAGACTTAAACTCAATTTCTCACAATTTTCTAGAGCTAATGAGTTCCATCTAAGAGAAATGTATTTTCTAGAGGTAAAGAACTATGCATAAACTTTCTCTCTGAACATTGAAAGGTGATGCCACACTTGCTAAGACTTTAAATTCAGGGTCATCACTTCACTTACATGTTCAAACATTAGAATATAAATCTAAAAAAATTGGGAAAAGTTATTTAAACCTGAATGCAAAAGTAGCCAAATAACTATTTCATATAATAATCCAAAAGCTTGACCTATATAGAATGCTTCTATATATATATGAATATACATATTATGAATATATATGAATACATATATATGAATATATATGAATACATATATATGAATATATATATGAATATATATATGAATTCATATATATGAATATATATATATATATATATATATACAGGATGAGCACTCTTTTCTCACTACTAATCACAAATCTTACATAGTTTTTGCGATGGGCTGAGTTCTAAGTGTTTCCTCATTTCATCCTCATACAACCCTGTGTAATAGGCAGTGTTTTTTCTTATATTTTATAAAAGAGGAAAATGAGGCTGTGAGTCACACCCTAGAAGTGAGAGGCCTGGGACTGGGACGTGGATGGCCCAGGAACTTCAGTCAGGGAGGTGGGCTCTGGCCCTCAGCAGGTGAGGTACGTGCTCCAATTACACCCCCTTGCTTCGAGCTTGAAGTCCCAGCTTCCTCTCTTCATCCAGAAGCAACCTTTTGTAGCCACAGACATGGAGTTCCACCTCACCACGAGGTTTCCTGGCCAAACTGCTTATAATTCTGGTCTGTTTCTGGGCCATGGAGACTTCATTTTTGGAGGGTATTTTTACTCATGTATTTAATTATTAGTACTAAATACTTTATCTAGCAATCCAATAGGCTTGAAACTAAAAGGAATTATTACCCATGGGCTTATTCTGCCTTTGAAAAAAAGTATCTAACATCTTTCTAACCAAAGTAATACATTTTCACACATTAAAATAAATCATAAATTAAGCAGATTTAAATGTACTTAATTTTATCACACATAATCTTCATATTTTAGAGGATTAGCAAAGACTGTACTTAACAAACTCATCACAATGGGTCAGGAAACACACTTGACACACCACCACCAAAGAAATTATAGAACATCTTTGAGAATCTAAGAAAATAGTCTAGTCATTGGGAATCTAGGGATATATAAAAGATCTAACTCTATTTGAAAGGTAGTACAAAACTGGTCTTTACTGGAATTCACAAATAAAAATCAGGAAGGGGATGTTTATGTGGCTCAGTTAGTTGAGCATCCTACTCTTGATTTTTTGCTCAGGTCATGGTCTCAAGGTCATGAGATCAAGGCCTGCATGGGGCTCTGCACTCAGTGGGGAATCTATGTGAGATTCTCTCTCCAAGTCTCTCAGCCCCTTCCTCTGGCTAGCCCTCTCTCTCTCTCAAGTAAATAATAAATAAATAAATAAGGAAGGAAGGAAGGAAGGGTTTCTAAATATGTTTCTTTGTACATATTATTGTTCTTTACAATATAGATGGACTTATTACTATTTTACATATATTCAGAAACCTTTAAAAATATAAACTAATATTTGTTGAGTACTTACTGCATGACTAGTACATTTCTAAGTACTTAAATGTTTTAACTCTCTTAAACCTCAAAAAATGCATGCAGAAGTATTATTCCCATTTTACAGATGCCCACATAAACAAGTTGTTTACATAAGATCACAGAGCTAGTAAATGAAGGGAATATTTTGAAAATATTTAACTGATACCTTCTTTCTTACAATGTACTTCCATTAATTTAAAAACACAAAGTTATTTATCCCAAAAGGATATTAAAGTGCAACTTAAACTGGACAACGAAACTTATTTGATTAAAGACCGTGACATGCAACATGCTATAAGTATGACAGGATTTCTTGTTACTGGAAAAGTTGCTGGAGAAATTTTATGAGAAAGGTTTCTGCTGGAAATCGTGATTGAATTTTCTTCAATAAAGAACAGGAACACATGGCCTAAATTTAAGATAGGACATTGAAACAGAAACTGCTCTAATTATTTGAAGATATATATTCATCACAAACCTGAAGTGACAAAATTATGAGGCTACACAAGCAGCTGACAATTTTAGGGTGTTTCATCACGTTTGTATTTTGGTGAAATAAAAATGCTATATGTTCTTTTCTTTTTCCCATAAATTGTCTGATGGTGTTTAAGTTATTCATTACAGTCAAGTATTTTAAATGTAGTGATGATAGATTTATTTCTCTCCCTCCACAGTGCAGAGACAAATCCAATACTGCTGAACAGAATAGTGTAGTATTAAGCAGAAAGAAAAGCAAAGTGTCTTTTGTTTCCTAATCTAAAAAGTAACTCATGATATTCCTTGCTTTCATTAATATCCATAAAATAGAGATTTGTACTTAATTATACATGAAAGCAGGAGAAATGGCACAGCCATTTTGGAAAAGAGCTCAGTAGTTTCATAAACTGTTAAACAGATACTATGTTTGCCCACACCTATGTATGACTGCTTCACTCAACCAAGAGAAAAGGAAATGTATGTGTGTAAAAAATTGGTGCCTGAATGATTATAGAAGCTTTATTTGTAGTAACTCTAAACTGGGGGAAGAAACCCAAAGCCCAAATGCCCATCAACAGATGCACGGATAAACATATTGTGGGATACCCAAACCTGGGAATATTACTTAGCAATAAAAATAAATGAACTACTGACACATGCAACACTGTGAATAAATCTCAAAAAAAAAAAAAATATTGTAAGTGACAGAAACCAGGCCACCACCTCTAAAAAACAGTGTTCATACTGTATAAATCCACATAGAAACTGACTTACAGTGACAGAAAACAGATTAGTGGTGACTTGGGGGAAGGGAGCAAACAGGGAGAGAAAGGTGGGAGGGATGGAAAGAAAGTACAAGAACTCTGGGGAGATGAATATGTTCACAATCTTTGTTTTGATGATTGTGTGTGTGTGTGTGTGTGTGTGTGTGTATGAAAATGCATCAAGTCATATAATTCAGTAATACAAGTTATATAATTCATAATAGTCTATTTATGTCAATTATACCACAATCCAACTCTTCTTTTTAAAATAAATTCAAAAAGAATGTTAAGTAATTTAAAATCACTTTTTTTTTTTAAAGATTTTATTTATTTATTTGACAGACAGAGATCACAAGTAGGCAGAGAGGCAGGCAGAGAGAGAAAGAGAGAGAGGAGGAAGCAGGCTCCCTGCTGAGCAGAGAGCCCGATGTGGGACTCGATCCCGGGACCCCGAGATCATGACCTGAGCCAAAGGCAGCGGCTTAACCCACTGAGCCACCCAGGCGCCCCTAAAATCACTTTTAATCGGCTTAACCATGGATCAACAGTATGGAAAGCTATTCACTTATTCACTTATTCACTGTTATCTTAGAACAGCTATGAGAGTCTAACTGTATTGCATTTACATTTTTTCCCTGAGTGTACTTAACAGATTGTAACAGCTTGATGAAGGTAATCTAAATAATGTTTTCAAATGGGTTTCTTTTATTTGCCATATGAGCGACTAATACATCAAAGAGCATATTCTTGTTAAAATCTTCATGTAGTGAACTTTTTAAAGTGGACACTGGATTTCCACTAATAAAAAAAAGACAGATTTTTTTAATCCATTCCATAGTTAACTTTCTTTGCTATTACATTATCAAATTATTGACTCTTCTCTTCCAGATAGTCGTGTAAATTACTGTTAATTTTCAGAAATAGCTGAATTGTACTTATTTTATGTAGATGTATAGACAGAACGATGGATGACCCTGTTCTCAAATCCTCCAATTCCTAATTATAGTGGCCAAAAGATCGTCCATTATGCCAGCCTGCTGACTATCCCTAACGCCACTGTGGTTCATAGCTGGAAAACGTTTATCCCAAGACTGCTTGAGACTTACCTTAAATCTTAGAAACCATGGGCTCCACCTAGTGGCCTCTCCCCCAGTTGGTATTATGGTTTTAAATCTTGCATTTAGCTCTTCTGTTCATTGCATTATTTAAATTGTTTTAGTAAAATTATAAACTAACAACTATGTTCTGTTTAAAAAACAGATAACCTTGTTTTCATCCTTTTTCCAATTATTTAACCTTACTACTATAGTGTTTAATATCATGATTTTATTTGATTCATTCTAAATGGAAAGAAAATGGTATCATTTTTTTAATGGTAGGGAAGTGGAGAGATGCAACTGCATTTTTCTAAAATGCGAGTCTATTAACCACTGTGTCTAATCTCCAACATTATGTCAAAGGAAATTAATCTAACGATTCCCTGATATAAATTATACAAAGCAATGGGCTCATGATCATGGTTACAAGTTTTCTATAGCTTTTTATTTGCAAACATTTGCTCTTTGAGACACCTTATATTTTTAATTTGAAAAATTGTAATTACATTGGTTCATATTTAGATTATATAGGAATTTATTAAATGCCAGTTAGGATTCCTGAAATGATCACACCTTTTGCTCACCAGATAAAAGACACTCGGGGAATTAGATTGTGTCACCTATGAATATGCACATTCCACTTCCACTGGCTCAGACCAGTGGGAAAATATATGTCATCCAACATGTCAGAGAGGGACTCTAAACATTACAAAACTTCTGAGAAGCATATTTTGAGCCCGGAGCCAGAAACTCATCCTCTGCTCCTTTTATCGGTGCTTGAACTTGTTTTACTTTCCTACCTGCTATCCCCTCCACTCATTCTCCAACCCACATGCATTTGCCCATGAATGCACAGGGACACACACACACACACACACACACAGTTTTCCTAGCTCTTGTGACTACAACTAGAATATACTCAGCGTTTTAACTCATACCAGAGACAGACTGATGGGAAGAACATTTTAGGGTAACCAAGGGTGGAGGCTAGGGATTGGTGGAGGATATCACACCTTGCAAGAGCATTCCTTGTCCAATTTTAGAACTAGGTTGAGGTCATCTGCCTAAAAGGCTTCCAGGCGACAGAAGTCATCAGGCTCTTGCCAAAAGGCCTGGGAAGGCAGAGGGTGCCGGCAATCCTCTCTCCCAGAGCCCTGGTGATGCAGCTGTTGCATGAGTTGCACAGCACCTGCTCACAGGACCACCAAGAAGAGCAATGATACTGCAACATCAGAGATGCCTGGACAATGCTGGGATGAGAACAGGGTGAGGACGAATTGTTTTATCCGTGTCCCCTATATAGATCGGTGTAATCCCTGGGATAGCTCACATGATCAGTGAAGACTGCACTAAAAAGAAAAGAGAGCCCTTAGCTCCTGCTTTACCATCGAGTTGCTATGTAACACTGTGCCGTTTTATTTTGAGTTAAAACATAAAATGAACATTATATATCTATATATCTAATACATATATTGATATATATTAAATATATATTTAATTTTTTTCCTTGAATTAATCTGAGTGTATTAAAAAAATACACAAAATGTTGATGACCAATAGCTTAGTGGTAGACCAATAGCTTAATGCATTTTTCAGAATTAATTCAGGAGCGTATTGACTCTCTTTATGGGGAGGAGGACCTCTCCCCCATACCTTTTAGGAAAACCTCTAAGGTTTCAACTGGCTTACCACAAAACTTTTAAATACATTCATAATCTAGGAAGGAGACCACAGTGCCTACTCTCTTCTCTTCTGCCCTCTTTCATTCAGGATTACAAGTAGGACTCAAATGTAAACAACTCTTCTATAAGCTAAAGCCAGAGCACACAATATAGAACATTTATGTGATGAAGATATTAGGAGTCATATATAAGATATAATCATATGCACATGTTTGGTGAGACACACAGGAGCCCTGTGGTTCTTATGGTTAGTGGTGATTTCAAAGCACATGGCTTTGAAAACGGTTGCTGTAGAGACAAGCAATTTACAGAATCTCAAACCTAGAGAATTAATTTTAATAACTTCCATCAAGAAGCAATATAGCATTGCAGTTGATAACACAGTCCCCGGTGCCAGGTTGCAGGGGTGCAAATCCTCATTCATCGTTTGTCATTACGTCATTCCATAACAGATTATCTGTATGTCTCTGGGAAGTTAATTGATTTCCCTCTACCTTAATGTTATTAGCTGTAACCCTATAAAACAAACATAGTAATCGTACAAACATGATTGGTAAGCACATGACTTAAGCGAATCTACCTATATAACATATATATACATATTACATGTGAAAAACAGAATCTTGCACGAATGAGTGCACAATACATATTGTTTATTAATCCAAGTAGTTATTAAATCTTGTAACTCTTGGTCATCTGCTCTGCAGAAGGCATTTGTTGTCTGAAAGAGATCTATCAGAGAGCCTGATCCCTCTTAAATGAAGACTGCGTCTTGGTCCCTTCCCCAGCTTCTTGATTCAATTACTCTATTATTCTTCTCCCTTCCAAGTAGACTGAGTTGCAGGAGACGACGCTCGAAGCTATTTTGGTGGTGAGATAACTCACATAATGAAAACTTTTTGTAAGAGAACCTGTAGAAGTGAGAAACACAAACCTCACTCACCCTTTCTATCAACAGGAATTTTAACAGCCTGCCATTGAAAGGACTCTGTTTAAACTTTTGGTCTCTGCTTCTATTTCACTGTCTTCTCTGACCCTGTTAGCAAATAGCTGGTTAATTTCTTCAGTTTTCTCATTCTAATTCAGGAAGTTTTTTGTTGTTGTTGTTGTTGTTTCTTTTTGACAGAACAAGAGAGAGCGCATATACTCTGGAGAAAGGGTGGAGAAGGGGCAGGAGGAGAGGCAAAGAGAGAATCTCATGCAGGCTCCATGCCCTGCGCAGAGCCAACACTGGGCTCCATCTCCCTGAGCCAAAGCCAAGAGTCAGGTGCTCAACCAGCTGAACCACTCAGGCATCCCTAATTCAGGAAGTTATTATTTTGCTCATTGGAATTAACTCTGGGACAAGTTTGGCAATTCTACCTTCCTCTGATCAGTCTCTAGAATGGCTTTGCCTGGTTAAAAGCCAGCTCCCAGTGCAAGGGTTCTCAAACTTTACTCTGCATCAGGGTCACCTGGGGGGCTTAATAAGATAGATTGTTGGCCCCCATCCACACAGTTTGCCAGCAGTAGACCCATGAGTGAGGCCCGAGGATTTGCTTTTATAAAAGTTCCCAGATGAAGCTTTTGCCATTGTTCCAGGGACTACATTTAGAAAATCTGTCCCAAAGCAAACAAGTGATCATCTTTTACTAAAGAAATAATATAAATAATTGGGGCTGCGGCACCTGGGTGGCTCAGTGGGTTAAAGCCTCTGCCTTCTGCTCAGGTCATGATCTCAGGGTCCTGGGATCGAGCCCCACATCAGGCTTTCTGCTCAGCGGGGAGCCTGCTTCCCCCTCTCTCTCTGCCTGCCTCTCTGCCTACTTGTGATATCTCTCTCTCAAATAAATAAATAAAATTTTTAAAAAAGAGAGAAATAATTGGGGTTGTGTCCCTCTGCAGTGGTTATGAAATAAGCAGTTTTTGGTGGGGGGAAGTGGGGGGGAGTAGAAGTCAGAATAACAAAGCATCAAGCAAATTATACCTCAGTAAAGTTGACTAAAAATTAAATGTAAAATCAGCCCAGATATCCACTGAGAGTTACCCGCAATCAGAATCAGGATCTCTTTCAATGTAGTCCTTGAACCAAGTTTGCAACTACAATTTTCTGATCTCTTGCTGGAAAATGGCTCCGTGTTTTCTATACTCCACAATTGTCTGTACCCATTAGCTCTCTTAGAGAAAGCTCTCCTTCAGTATCCAGAATCCTGTATATTCATCCTAAAACATAGATAGGAAAGTAACACCTTCTTAGTCATTTGTCAGTAAATAGTAGAGAAAAGGACACAAACTAATTTTAAATATAAGTGGTGGTATGTGGAGTTTACTAGACCAAGAATTGATATTATTTTTACCTATGACTCTCTAGTTTTATCACTGATTAGCTTCATCAGAGTTAATTTTATGGTGTATTAGTCTATAAATAAGCTTTAAGTAGTAAAAGTCATTTTACAAATTTTACAAATTTTACAATATTACAAAAGTAATAATTTGAAGTGAAACCAAAAAGGAGAATTGCTCAGCTCAAAATGAGCACAGGGAACCAAGATCTAATCAGCCTTTCTATCCCAGGTTGTTTCTACTAAGTGGCTCCCAAGGTATCTCTTCATGGCCTTGGACTCAATGGAACTCAATTTGGAAACCTCTGGGAGAGTGGAAATAGCATGAATGCTGAGGTAAAAAGATCAGACTTTTGTTTCTACCCTTTACCAAACAGTGTGAAAGCAAGTATCCCTTGAGAGTCAGTTTCCTCTTCAGAAAATGGCATTAGAAATTCCTTGCTCAATGTATTATTATAATAAACTCAAGTATACAAAAGTCCTTGGAATACATTAAGTTTCATAAATACTAGTTCCTTCTTCTCTAGTCCGAGTTTAAGTTGGAAAGACTGTGACATACAGAAGCATTAAAATTCACATTGTCTCCTTTCACAGACACACGAAGTCCGAGATAAAGCGATGTGAACAGTATCTACAGCTTGAATTCTCATAATTAGGTTTTAGTTATGAAATTTTTTTTAATACCTCCAGTGTATTAAAGTATGAAAACCATTAAATAAATGGGAATGAAGTTCCCTATTGTATGCCTGGTCTCATAAAAGGTAATCAGAATATATACTTTATAGGCTAGTGAAATTGCTGTATCAACACTATTTAAATATTTGTGAAGATCTATTGTAGATGTAAAGTAACTTAAATTTCTAAGACTTCATTTTTAAAAATCTCAGAAGGAAAATGCAAAACTGAATACTCTTTTGATCAAGTTGATAATATGGTTTTTAAGGAAATCCTTCTTTTAAGTTTTCAAGGAAATCCTCACTTTTCTTCAAGCCTATATTTCTCTCAGCATGGAAAATAAACACATCGGCTTCCCTACACTGGAGAGTCAGATCAAAAACACAGAAGACATCTGGAAATGGGTAAACATTTCAATAAGCTCAAATATATATTAATTTTGTATTAGAACTTCTCTATGGTTAGAGAATAACCATAGAGCTATATTAAAGTTTATGTCATGGATACAAGACATGTTCTTTCATATAAACAGGGTTGCCTAATATAATGATAAGGAATCATTTCTCCTAGCCCTCTTAGGGGAAGCCAATGTGTAAACAGTGAAGCCAGACCATGGCTTATAGAGGGCAAGGTTATGTATTTTTCCTGTCACTGCAAGAATACTCCTCTGTGTGAAACTTCCAGTCTCAGCATGGGTGAAGTTTCTGAAGTATGTCTGAAGGCAGCCCGGAGCAAAGTCAGTTTGTGAAGGAAGGGAGCATTTTCTCTGGTCTATATCAGATACTTCAGCATTTCTATTCTTTTGCATTTGAAAGCCATTTTTGAAGAGAGGAAAGCATATGTTCAGTATCAATACTCTGCTCTCCAGATGAAAAATGCAACAAACAACTTGGTTTTGCCAGTAGGAGAATAAGCCGACTTCATCATGAGTGTTGTAGTCACATGCCTCTAATTTCCTGCACCTCTCCCCACTGGAAGCCCCTCCGGCATCCCCCACTCAATTTGCACTCAACCTATCCTCTTCCCCACTAACCATTCTACCTCCACTTCCAGGAAATGGCGCTGCCAGCACCTAGCAACTCACCTGGAGGTTAGCAATGGCAACCCTCTCTTCACATTTCCATCAAATCTATCATGGCCTCCACATCCTCCATACCTCATTAGAGTTAAACCGTCTCTCCTCATCTTCAGGGCCACCATCTTTGAAAAGCAGCCTAATTGCAAGCAGAGCAACTGCTTAGGAGTAGTTTTCAATGCCTTTACCATTGACTTGACCATAAGAGTCCAATTTTTTTAGACCCTCCATATTACGAATTCTAGCAGTCTCTTACCCGTTCCTTGCCATTCTTTCCTCTATCTGTCTCTCTGGGTCAATATGAAAATCTTTCATGTCTTTGAAAGCACACAGTACTCTCTTTTCTCTTGGCTTTTTACTGGGCTAAACTCTTTAATAAGGAGAAACTAGTCAATTCATTTGCATAGTCCCAATCAAGTTTCAAATTCCAGCAACATATCATTTCCTTTAGGGTGTCTGATGGCACTCTGTCCACCAATCACCTTTACATATCCACTTGCCAGGCCACCCTCCAGGAATGAGGACCCAGTCACGGGCTTCCAGAAGAATCCCATAAGGATTAGTACTATATTGCTCCAAAGTGTGTGGGAAGCAATTGAAGGTCCTAGAGAGTAAGTTCATCCAGGGGAGAAACAGAGACCAGGACCAGGGTACCCCTCCTGAACTGTATTGTAGGTTTCTGCTGGTCGCAATCAGTGGAGGCAGACCTAAAATATTTGAAGAAGCCCTCCAAAGGTCAGGTTCCTGAAGTCATGCTCAAATTAAAATCCTTATTTCCAGGAGTCTAAAGGATTGACAGAAGCCCAACTTTTCAAATTTCCTTTTCCTGGCTCAGACAACTGAATTTGGACAGTGTGGGGCAAAATCACCATATTAAGAATCTTTGTGCAAAGCACAGATATTCATGGAAGCTTCCTTAAGTCAAATGGGTATGTATTATAAGGATGGAGAGGTATCTAATGGAGACCCAAGGGCAGAAATGCGGCTGGCCATAGAAAGAAACTAGAACAAGTGATTAAAAACTTTTCAGGCATTTCTTTCAATATTTCTCATCTCTGCTTCTCACTTTGCATTCATTTCCCTTTGTGTCTCCATATACTAGATTTTTTATCCTTTATCCATAAACCAGCCATGGATGGAACATAATTCTCCTGTTTACATGCTTCTTGTAGCCTCAGGTCCAAGGTGGAAGTGGTCCCAACTTAAGTTTCTAAAAGAGAGAATCTAATGGTGTCAGTGTTGCTCAGCTATCTACATCTGACCCAGTGAGCTATATTCGAAGAGAAGCGGTCACATAGCAGAAATGTAACACTCAGGACCACATGACTGTAACACAATGGAAGGCTGTCACATAGACGTTTCTAGGTTTCCTCAGTACTCACCCACCTCAGGCTTACTCCAAGAGCACTTGCCTTCGTAATTTCCAGGTAGCTAGAAATCTCCTACCATGCCCAGTATATCTAGGTTCCCACCACCATCTAAAGAATGTACCATACTCTTACAGGCCCCAAATCTATGTGCTACTGTAAAATTCTTCCATTTTGTCTGCTCCATGATTTTGTTTTTCCTTTCAAACGGCTATAAATGGTGAAGGAGGAGTGGGGGATATCTTTTTCCAACCAGTAGGACCCCATCCTTTTAGATCCCAGCAAATGGTCTCTCCATTTCATAAAGCAATGCTATTACTCCCAATTTTACTGTATTCCTCCTTTAATGAACTGGGTCAGAACCCAATCTGTCCCCAC
This sequence comes from Mustela nigripes, assembly GCF_022355385.1. NCBI lineage: Eukaryota > Metazoa > Chordata > Mammalia > Carnivora > Mustelidae > Mustela > Mustela nigripes. The sequence goes on along the minus strand of NC_081557.1, from coordinate 184,938,257 downwards.
TCCTGGCCAGAGCAAGAATTCTGTCCTAAACCAAAGTTCCTTGCTTTGTCACTCTCCCTCTTGGTACAGGGGAACAACTTTTCTACCTGATATGCTGCAAACTGCTCTAATGTACTAAGAATTATCAGTACAAGGGCCACCATACGTTTTAAGATAACCAACTGCCTGTTTTTCCTTTCATTTTCATTATTCATGATATTACAGCCCTATCCAGCCCATCAGAAACTGCCCAACTGACAGTACTTGCAGTGACTGAAGTGGCAGAGGGTAAGGCCTTGAACTCAAGAGTGACTCTCCATGTAGAATGACCTGACAGTTTTCTATGATCCTATTTCGTTTTAACAAAGTAATACAAAGGCTTAGGACCCAGTCTATTGAAAGGGCTCCTTTAACTGTACTTCTCCCTCCTGGTTTCCTTCCCACTACAACACAGTAACTTTAAGGCGATGTAAAAGAGAACGGCCATCAAGCAAGCACTGGTCTCACAGGGCTGCAGGCTGCAGAATTTCTCATACATGCTGTACTTTTCTTTCAGCAGCTGTTCTTCATCTGCTCTTTTCTCCTTCTATCCAGACACTGGAACTTCTTCCAAAAGACATTTTCCCTCTTTGCCAAACTTCCATATGTTAGACTAAAGAATTACTCCTTGAACCCTGAGGACTCTGGTTTTAGGCTTTCGAAATTTGCAAAACAATGCCTTTTTATTGGTTCCCTCTTTTAAACAATTCAATAAGAAGATCGTTTTCTCTCTCCTTCCTTTCTCTCACTCTCTCAGGTTCTCCCTTTGTGATATGCCATATATGAAAATGTTTATCCAGTACCGTTTTTAGCTTCTAGTCTGGAATCCCCTAATCTCATTTTTCTAAACTACTTTTTAAAAATTATCTTATCCCATCCGTACATAAATCCTTAGAGTATCTGCCAAAAGCAGTAAAAAGAGCAGGTGCTACTTCGTTCAATAAAAAAATCAGCATTTTGGTGAAATTTAATACAACTCTATTTGAAACAATAAAAACAAAACTTTGCCATTTCTCAATATGTCCACTAGATGGCAGAGTAGTCCTCCATTTTTAGTTCTACAAAAAAGTCCCTTAGTTTCTTTCACATAGAGCATTATCATGTACCTCCATTTATTTTCTTTTTTCTCCTCCATTTATTTTCAAATTCTAGACTTCTGATGCTCTGTCGAGTTATTAAAAATAAAGACAGCAAACGTTATCATCTAATGAATACATGCCACATAGCTCGCTATGATTGGCTTTATGATTATGAGCACATATGCACAAATAAATTATGATAAAATGAATAATATTTTATGATATAATAATGGTGATAAGATCAATGATAATACTACTCCATTAGGTATTCCTATTTTATATAACTGAAAAAGAAACTTTAATAAACTTAACAAATTTTAACTGTGACTGAATTTTCAGAAATGGCTACAACACCTTCCTTTCTTTTTCTACTCAAAAGTGAAAGTGTGCCAAACCAGTAAGTGGAAAGGATAATGCTATTTCTGGGTCATATTACCATTCAGTAAAATTTCTGTTCCCCTCATTCACTAAAGGAATTTTGGATTTTTAGAAATATAGGTTTTTAAAAGGTTAAGTACTATAAAATAAAATACCTTGATTATATCCATAAGTTGTAAGGTAATGGTTTGAATTTTCTGGTAAATGGTATTTAATTTTTTTTTTTTTAATTTCCAAAGCTAAAAACATGTTCTTTTGAATAAAGCCACGTCAATTTTTTTTTAAATGTATAACACTAGATACCGAACCAAAGAAATACATGCAACTCTCCAATAGAAATTTCACTTAGATTAATTAATTCTCTACTCCAGTGGATTTAAAACTGTGACCTATGAAGTGTTGGGAGTTCTGTGAGGACCTGTGTGGGGGCTTTGCCCAGACAGTAGGAAAAAGGTCTGACTCTACTGATGAAGTTCTAGAACATAGGTGAGGTTCGGTGGGGTGAGGTCCGGAGCTGATGACCAAGAAAGAATTCCTGAGACATCTTTGGTGCAAAGCGGTGGTTTATTAAAGCACAGGGACAGGACCTGCTGGCAGGAAGAGCTGCTGCCCTGGGGATGTGAGGAGTGGTCCATTATATACTTGTAAATTAGGGAGGGGATTAGGGATGGTGTAAGTCTCTAAGGAATTTTGGAAGCAAGTTTTCTAGGACCTTGAGGGACTAGCTATTGTCTGGGGAAAAGGTTACTCATTACCAGTAATAAAACCTTCTCTGAGACCCTTTAGATGTGTATCAGTGGGCCATATGCTTGGGAATGATTTTCCACACTATCTTGGAGGTTTAGAGATAAAGTTTCCTAAAGGAATTGTTAAAGTAGACTTACAGGATCCTGGTTGGGGATAGGGGGTTGGTCAGGCTATGTTTGTCCTTTGCCCTTAGCAAAACCTCAAGGTGAGGGCATTTGATTTTCTTCTGCCTCTGTGTCCTACATCACTTCCACTCCTGTTTCAACCAGAGTGTATAGACATTCATCCTTTCCTCATACTGGGTAATCCCTTTTAACAAAAAAATTTACTGCTAAAAAAGACGTTGGAACTCTGGTTGAATGAAAATAATTTGGTATACATGAAAGTAAGGATTCTATTTTCGCCAATGGCAAAAAATGACTTAATCTGATTAATTTGGTAAAAATAAAATCATAATTTCATGTCAAAAATTAACACTAGATTGCAACTACCATATAAAAAAGCATACTTGTTTAATTGGATTTGTTATTTCAATCATTTTGTTGTCATAGCCTGTGGCTGAATGAAAAACACTTACAGCAAAGAAAATGAAGGAAAGCAAGAGATTTAAGAAGCAAACAATGTGCTGCTCACAGGCCTGACACTGGGCCTGATGCTGTCAGAGGATTCAGGGGAGGACTGACTTCTACAAATACCTACGCATGTAGAGATATGTTGATAAGAACGTGTCTTATGTAAAGGGAAAAACAACAATGTGAGCACAGAGGGGATAAAGGACATTATCTTAGCATGGATAATTCTTTAAACCATGTCTTTTGGGCTTCAAGTGCTTGTGGTCTGGTTCTCTTGTATACATCTCATATAAATCTTATATTACTACAGAGACACAAGATGTCATTCATATATATATATATATATATATATATATATATATATATATGAGGAATTTTAATACCCATATGAATAATAAAGACTCTTCACTGCCTGATGCTGAGGTTTTCATTAATTTCTATCACAATGAGAAATCTTACTTGCATGGGCTATGCGGATAACCACAGGATCACTGTTGCAAAGTATCTTCCCTAAGATGTTCTGTCTCTCCCTCTCTCTTGCTTACTCTGTCACTGTCTCTCTCACTCTAAACAAGCACAACCCTGGTTTTTGGGTTTTTTTCTCTATTTCTTTGCAAATACTGGTTTTACATGCGAGGTAAAGACTCTCTTGGGAAAAGAACTAGGACCACGTCCCAAGCTGAGCTGAGACACATGTAAACTGTGTGTGAAGTCTGAAGACATTAATGAGCAAAGCAATAACAAGTGCAAAGGGCATGTGGGGCCTCTGAGAGGACCCACCAAGGCGAAAGGACCCCGAAATTCTGAGGTGGGTCCAGGGAGAGGATCCAAGGTTGAGAGGATAGCATGTTTTTGTTAACACCACAGCAGCGGTTAGCTGATTATGAAGAGTTCTCTGTGGGAAGCAACAACAATCATCTGGTTAAAATGGATAAATCCTTGGAGAACGAATAATACAGAAGTGAGAAAATTATCCTTCATCTTTCAAAGAAGTGAAATCTCCTACAGTGAGATGCATTCTCACTTCAAATATCAAAAACAGAAAACTGTTAGATACTTATTATACATCTATATGGATGTGTGAAACAATGCGGTTATCATAAACACATTATGCTCAAACAGGTTCAAGTGGCCACCTCGTGTTCTTAAAGAATCCTGTATACTAGCTATCACAGTATACAGTGTCCAACATTATCATGACTAACTTGGTTGAATATTTTTGTCTCCAACTTAAGTTACATGAAGACAAGAACCACACCACCTTCACCAAGGAACACCAAGCATTTAATAAGGCATATAGCTCTGTCTAGTAAGTCCTTATCAAGTGAATGAGTGAATGAATGAATGAATGAATGACTAGAGCAGCTCTATAATCCTTTATGATACCCAGTAAGAGTCTCGACCATAGGTATTATATAAATGAAACCAGCTAGTGTCAGCCTTAGGTATGCAGTTCACACACACACACACACACACACACACACACTCAAAGCCTCTTTTCTTTTTTTCTATTTGTTGCTTCCTTCACTATGAGTAATCAAAAACCTAGCTCTGTTATATACTAGCCATGTGACTTTAAGCAAGATTTTTTATGTTTCTCTGAGATTCAGTTTCCTCTGTGCAAAATGTTTATAATAATGGTTTCATGCAAAGAAACTATGAAGACTGAGCAATAGAATCTGTGCTAAATAACTAGTTATGTGGTCATAACCTTATCACCATATCTGACAAGGTAGGGGTGAATAAATGAGTGTATCAAGAGTGTTCTTCTTTCCTATTTGCCAGCTATTAGGAGAGGTTTATATAGCATATATTGGCCCCAGCCCTATGGCTTTTCTCTGTACTTAGAAGGGGCTTTTCTCTTCTTTTCTTTTTAAAGTAAAGTTGGTAGTAATACCAAAAAAAAAAAATTAATTCCATATTTAATAGGTCAGTAGTTTATGAGAGCAAGAGGCTCCCTGGAGGAGAGTTTCTTCACTAATTCTGAGCACAGACTGAAGGAACAGGTGACTACAAAGCATATAATTACAGACTTGTCACCTTACCAGTGACTTCAGTGCCAGAATTTCTTCAACACATAATATGATGATAATGTTAATATTCTACACCTAGAAAAAGATATTTGCACCTGAATTGTCCATCAAGTTTTTAAGAATTCAGGACCTGACTGACCTACAAGGTTCAAAACTAGTTGGAATTGTCATTTAATCAAAACCACTCTTATGATACATCATCTGCAAAATATTATAAACTGTGTTTTCTCAAGATGTTTCAGGTTGAGCATAAATTAGCTATTTGTAAACAGATAAAAACACATAATTTTTCCATGACCATTTAATTTGTTAAATGTATTAAATGATCCACACGTGTGTATGTGTGTGTGTGGGGGGATGTGCATATGTTGTTTATCCTCTGCATCCAGATATTATTGAGTTAGTTGATATTTACCTGACTTTGGATTATGTACTTTTTTGTTTTGTTTTGTTTTGTTTTTAATGATTTATTCATTTATTTATTTGGCACAGGGAGAGAGAGAGAGAGAGCAAGCACAGGCAGGGGAAGAAGCAGGCTCTCCACCGAGCAGGGAGCCGGATGCGGGCCCCAATCCCAGGACCCCAGGATCATAACCCAAGCTGAAGGCAGCCACATAACCGACTGAGCCACCCAGGCACTCTGGATTATGTAATTTTTTAAAAATTTCCTTACTGTGCTACTGGTCTCCTTGAAAATTCTAAAGATGGACTACGATGCCACAGACTAGGGGGAAAGAAGCTAATTGGGAAGGGATACAGGCTGCTCAGTACTTTCTCAATGCTTACTGCATTTTGGACCAGCTTTCATTTGTAAAGAGAAATCAGCTGCCAGAAACTTTGAAAATCACTGCTTTAGAAACCACTGCTTCAATTTATGGATGAGGACCTAACCTCAGTTTACTCTGGTTTGCCTTGCCCAAGGGCAGAAAGCTAGTCTTTTTTAATCATTATTGAACTGGAAAAAAATTTTGTTTAGTCATCCTTGAAAAAAAAGAATGCTTTATTTATTTATTTATTTATTTATTTATTTATTTTAAGTTTATCTGTTTTAGAGAGGGGAGAGAGAAATCGAGTGCATGCTCAGGTTGTGGGGAGAGGCAGAGGGAGAGAATCTCAAGCAGACTCCTCACTGAGTGGGGAGCCTGATCTCAGGACCCATGAGATCATGACCTGAGCTGAAATCATGGGTCAGACCCTTAATGAACTGAGCCATACAGGTGGCCTCCAAAAAGAATACTTTAATAATAAGTAGTCTCAAATGTCTAATTTTAACTTCGTGGCAAAGTAACTGAATGAATTTATCCTGGTATCATAGATTAGAGAATTTTGAAGTGTTCTCACTAGCAGCAACCTTAAAGTCCAGATTTCTACTACCAGTCCTTTGAAGGACATTTAAGCTTTCTCTATCGTGGTTCTCAAAAATTCTTTCAGCTTCCACCCCTGGTTACAAAATAATTCTGACAATTTTTTTAGTTCAGTTGGTTCCAGTAGCATCACACTTCCAGGTACTAAAATTTGTATGAGTTACTCATCGCTGCATAACAATATTCCCACAAATTTGATAGCTTAAAGATCATACACATCTATTACCTCACAGTTTCCTTGCATTAGAAGTCTGAACACGCCTTAGCTGGGTCCGAATTACAATGCAGTGCATTGATTGTCATGCCTTAGTTGCAATCAAGGTGTTGGCAGGGGCTGAGATCTACCTGAGGTTCTACTGGGAAAGAATTTGATTTCAAGTTCACTCAGGCTGTTGGCAGAATTAATTTCTTTTTGGTGGTAAGACTGAAGATTTCAGTTTTCCTGCTGGTTGTTGGCTGCAGAGCCCTCTCAGCTGCTGGAGGCCACCTGTAGTTCCTTGCCTCATGAAATGTTCCTTCCTCAAAGGCAGCAAGAGAGAGACAGGCTCTATTCTGAAAGGAGCTACAATCTTACACAACAAAACCACATTACTATGTGCATGTAATCACACTTTTTTCCATCACTTTTTCCTTATTTCTTTTGGTCAGAATCAAGCCACCAGTCTATCTACACTCAAGGGGAAGGGAATCACACAAAGGCATGAATATATCTTTACCTACATTTATATCTATATCCATATATATCTGTATATACACATAAACATATATATAATATTTATATATCTATATATTATATATTTATATTATGCATAATATCTATTTTATATATTATATATTTGTATATATTTATATATCTATTAATATTATTTATTAATGTAATATCTATTATATAGATATTATATATCTATTAATGAAGGTATATCTGTAATGATATGCTGACAATATACTTTATACTTTTAATTTTAAACTACCAAATGACAGATTGGGGGTTTAGTTGGTTGGTTGGTTTATTGGTTTCATTGATAAAAACAAATGATTTGATCTAGCTTATATAAGTACAAAAGGATGGTAATGGACTCAGGGTATGACACAATTCCTTAATTTATAATCTTGAATCCTGGAAAACAATCAGAAGTAAATGATCCAATTTAGGAAAAAAATTATTTGGCCAGCATTAGATATTTAATGTCCTAATTAGGTAGTCTAAAGTAAAGAAGTAACATAATTGAACTTTTGAAATCAACGCCAAGAAAACCAGTCTCTTTATTTTGAGAGTATGAGAAGAGGTTGAGTCAAGAACTCAGAAAGAATGTTTACTAATTAGATGAGCAAATAATTGGCACTTGTGTTTTCCTCTGTTTTTTCACTTCTTCCTTGGTCAAAAATTTTCAAACATGGAATGGTGCGACTGTTGTGCTGCCAATAACTATCCTGGAAATATTTATGTCTCTAGTAAACTGGCAGCTAATCAGGTGTGGCTTATTATTTATACCATGCATTCAAGGCACCCATTACCACTGTGAGTTCATTTTTAATATTTAATAGTGAGAGAAGGTATTCAGAGAACCTTTGTCCCATGACCTATCATTTATGACTGGATCAGAACATTTTAAGTGTGTTAGATCATGAGTGAAGTCACATTTTCAATCTGAGTTAAGTCTAATCATATTCACATACACACAAACAAAAATTGCAATTAAGAAGGGTCAAGATAAGCATATTTGAGAAATTTGTATATGATCATAATTTCTAAAGTGACTTGTATATAGTGGGTGTTATAGTCTGAATTTTGCATCCTTCCAAAATTCATTTGTTGAAAACGTAATCCTGTGATGATAGTGGTATATGATGTGGACTTTTGGGATGTGATTAGGTCAGGAGTTTGCAGCCCTCATGAGTGGAATTAGTGCTCCTATGAGACACCACAGAGCTTCCTAGCCCTGGTGTACTATGTGAAGATACAATGAAAAGTTTGCAACATGGACAAGGGCCCTCACCAAACCACGCTAACACCTTGATCTTGGACTTCCAGATTCCAGAACTGTGAGAAATAAGTTTCTGTTGTTTTCAAAATGTGGTCCCCAAACAAGTGGCATCAGTTCCTCACTAAATAAGATCAGGAACAATGTGGATAGCACCCAGCAGTCTATGTATTAACAAACCCTCTAGGGGATTCTGATGCACGCTAAAGTTTTGATAACCACTAAGTTAGTAATTATTGATAAATTCTTATTAGGAAGACTCTTGGTCTATGAGCTGAGCTACGGTCTCTGTTTAAATGATCTGACCTCTGTTTCCCTCAGAAGTGACTGCATGTGAATCAACATCTCCCCTGTGGACTGATGTGGAAAAGCTCAGGGATAAGAAGGACTTAGCTAAGGTAAAATGCTATAATGCAAAAAGGATGGTCAGTTCTAAAAGGATGACCCCAGGGGACATGTTCACATTGAAAATCTTAACTCTCAAGGTGAATTAGGTCATTGTGTACTTTTCCCAACGCCAGACAGAATGCTTCCCAAAATGGTGGCCTAACTGTAAATCTTCATGATCAAGCTTCCTCTCACACAGTATATCCCACACCTACTATGGGAAATATGTGAGACCTTCCAATCCCTCTCTTCTAGATTATCTCCAAAGCTTTCTTTTCCAATCTACCAAGTACATGCTGTCTTTATGTTCTAAATGCTTTTAAAGAGTTTAAGTTATGTCATGTCACTGTCTGAAAGTTTGCAGGCCTTCTATTTTCTCCATGTCTATATGCATTTTTGCCAAGTTGACATTTAGACCCTGTAACGTGGGTTTCAGTTACTCTACTATTCTTACCTATAACTGTTTTTTAATATATATATTATTTCTAACAAACTGAACTATTCTCCCTGAATGTTCTTAATGTTATCTGCAATGTTATCCTGCCTCATCCTGTTCCTACAACTCTCTAGGGATACCTGCTACATAAAACCTTTGGTAGGATGTGATCTCACTTTCTCACTTGGACCTTTATAACTCCCTATATCTTCCCTACAACATTCTGATATAAATTGTACTTATTTGCACATAACGTGGTAAATATAGTAGCGTGAGAATTCAACCTCAGTTTCCTTAACACATAAAATTAGAATTATAGACTTTACAAATCTTTTTAAATAAGGTAATGAGTGTTTTTTAGTTATATTTATTACCTTTGACTAGTATTCACTTAAACACAAAAAAACAGTGATATAGAACATTATTAAAATATTAATTCTGAAAATATTTATCGACTACTTAATATGCTCCAATAGTAGTCCAAATACTAAAATGTCATTGTCATCCAGATAGGTAAATTGTAAATTCTAACCAGGACAAACATATAAAAGAACAAATTTATATAATAATTTTAGAGGATGAGAATGCAATAAAGAAAATAAAACAAGAGGATAGAATGTAATGTGACTTTAGAGAGGAGATATTTAAAGCTCATTTTTCAAGCAATCTCTCTTGTGATTTATATATATTTTTTATCATTCATCTTCTACATGTTAATTTTTCATTAGCACACAGGACAGAATAAGTTGCTACTCTTACAGAATACTCACTAAAGAGGAAGAAACAGTGACAAGTAAACAAATAAAAAGAAAAATAATACAGCATTGATAGTAAAATTATAGTAATAAGCAGTCCATAAAAATAAACTAGGGCACAAGATAGAGTGACTGTTGGGGGTGGGCATTGTTATTTTCAATAAAGTGATTAAGAAACATCCTTCAGGAAGTCATTCATTTTAGAAAAGACCTTAATGACAAACAAGAGTCAACTCTCTGCTTATCTGGTAAAAGACACTGCAGTGAGCAGACATTAAAAAGTAAAGAAAATTCCCACAAAGATCAGGAAATCTTTTAAGGAAGTCTGCTTAACAAATGTTCCTGCCCAGCTGGGCAAGCTTTTAGATATTTTGGCTCAGTGTCTAAAGTACTGAAGTCTTAAGCTAACCAACCCTCCCAGACTTGGTGTTTTGCTTGCCACATGTTGAAGGTCAGAGGATGTGAGTGTGGGAAAGTTTCTCTCCTGAGTAAGAACATTCTGAGTGGTATCCGATGAATTCTTCTTCTGCTGTGAGCAAATGCTTCCTTTATTTTGTGTGCTTTAAAGTGATGCCAAAGTCATCAAACTATGTGTATTTCTTTCTATTTTTTCTCCATTTTCCTTGTCTGAAAATCCTGAGCGTATTCACATACATCATATAACTAAACAAACAGGCAATACAGTAGCCTGTTCTTGCTCTTTGTCACTCCTGTGGCTAGACAGTCTCTTATTTGAGTTTCCTGATGTATTTCCCAGTACGACGTTACATATTCTGCATATGTGGTTCCTTTAAAGTGGTTTTAGTGTTTAACTCCCATAAATTTAATTAAAGTAAGAAACAATCCTTCACTCAGTTTTACACTGTTTACAATTAAGATCAATGAGTCAACATTTGACAAATAAATGTTAACCAATTAAAATGTGACTGAATCATATAACTCTTTTGCCAATATAAAGCATAAATATTTTGGCTGCATATCAACTGTGAATACTGTTAAAAGATAAAGCAAAGGAGAAAAAAAAAGCTCAATCCTAATCAATATGTAAATGCACTGCATAACTCAATTAGATCTCAAAATATTTATGTATAAATATGTTAGTGCCCCCAAATGTTGACACATCTCTCCTTTGTTCTCAGTTTATTTGTATATCCATGAAATGGCTAAATAAATTGCTGCTGCCAATTCTGGCTCTCCACTTGGCTCTGTTGGTAAAACTTTTGTGTTAGAATTTAAAAATCAATGAAGAAGTAGCTAAAAGGAACAACCTGTAGGGTACTCAATAAATGCTTGTCCAAAGCATGACCACCTGACCAAAACGTTAACACTAGACTTAGACCTATCTGCCTTTCCTCCAAAGCTGTAACAACGCATAAATTTCTGAGTATAACTCTCCTCTTGGCATAAACCTAGGTAAACCTCATCACATAAGTCTGGGAAAGAGGGTTCTAAACCTGTCTCTGCTCCTCCAATCTGTGTGGTCCTAGATACACTCAATCTTTCTTGAACTCCACTTTTATGGTTTGTAACATGATTTGGTCTACATGACATCCGGGGTTCTTTGTGGGTTTACATTTCTGGCCTTAAGTTTTCCGCTGGTCTGTTTGTTTCTAGTCAGCCAACCTAAATTCTCTCTCCTGTGGAGGCTGATTTATGAACTAGATTCACTGCTTCTTTTCTTTTCCTTTTTTTTGGTGAGGGGGTGGGTGGGATTTGTAAATACAGAGGAATGAGCCTAAAGGTTGGAACAAGAGACCAAAAGAGGAGGAGGGCGGGAGATAACACACCTTTCACCACCACCCTCAAGAGCAAACTATTCACATTTCCATTCGGGTATAACTGTCAGGCAGGAAAAGCATTTTAGAGAGTAAGTATCTATGGAGGGACTGGTGTGCCTCTCCCCTCTTGTAAGATTTCTTTAGGCTTGCTATGCTAGTCAAAAACATGTGTTGAAAGGCTTACCCAAGAACAGTGAAGACATCTCCTTTTGCAGGAAAACACTGTCAGTTTTGGGAGGCCCATTACAGACATCTATCACAGAACATAAAGTAAACTTTATTGAATTAAGGTACTGAAGAATTTAGGGATTCAAAAAAGTTTGGACATATATTCTTTGTACATATCAAATATGTTCTCCATTTGAAAAACACATTTGTATGTATATATATATATATATATATATATATATATATATATATATTTAGAATTTTGGTATGTACAATAAAATGAAATATCTGTTATAGACTGAGTTTGTGTCATGCTAATATTAATATATTGAAACTCTAGTCTTCCCATATGATGGTATGTGGAGATGGGGTCTTTTGGGAGGCAAGTAAATCATGAGGGTAGAACCCCATGATGAGATTACTATCTTTACAAGAAGAGAAAGAGACTAGAGCTGTCAACCCTGGAAAGATACTATGAGAAGATGGCCATCTGTAAACAGGAAAAGAACTCTCCTTAAAAACCAAATTTACCTGGGCCTTGATCTTAGACTTTTCAGACTCAAACTGTGAAAAATCAATGCTGTTGTTTAAGCTACCCATTGTATGGTAATTTGTTATAGAAATCCAAAAAGACTCAACGGTGTGTTTTACATATTTAATCATTTTTGTGGTAACCTTTGCTTACTTCTGAGAGAAGATGATGTTTGAAAACACAGTTCTGTTTTGGTCATGTGCATAATCTGCTATAAAGTGTCTCTGTCTTCTTAGGAAATTAGCATTTTGGTTAATGGACATTTTGATATTTTAAATAACAAGGCTGCCTATAATAAAACTGGAATATATAATACATACTTCTGAAAAGGGTTGAAGTGTCTGTATCATCTAGTTGAACATGTCTTCTAAGTTTTCAAATGTTACTAATTTAAAAGCAAACTACATGGGACTTTAGCCTGAGAAATTATATTAAAATATTCCACTTACTACTAACTGGTATTTTCCTGCCCTGCCTATATCTTTACCATTTGAGAAATTTTCCTAGTTCATTGAGTTTCTGGTACCTAAAACATGGAGCTGAGTTATAGGTAAAACTAGAAAATGGAGAATCCAGTCCCTACACTTCACCTGTTGTCCAATGCAGCATGCTCACTGGTCTGCTTCTGGACAGGTAATCGACATGGGAACTCAGGTACAGACATTTGTCGCCTCAAGTTCCATCTAATCACCATTATAAATGGAACAAAATGCCTTTCCCATCACATGTTACCACCTTTACACTTTTTCTGAGAATCTACTGGCTCTACTATCTATATTCCTTGCATTGAACCTACTTGGGAATAATTAACACAGCCATATTGGAGTGTCCAGAATCTTCATACTCTGCCACAAAAGTGAAACAGAGCATTGGTGGTACCATTATTAAATATATCCCTTGGCAGGACATTCTGGCTGGTAATGTCAGATACCGAACATCCAATTCATGATTTTACTGGTACCAAACCCTGAGGGTATTGTTGAGGTAACCAAGGTGAAATAACCATAGTAAAGTAACCTGTTTTTCTCATACTCATTCATTTTTTAATTAAGATTAAAAGCACAGCTCTTCATGCTTCATGAGAAGTTGGTTTCACAACTCTAAGTTTATAAGAAACTCAATTCCTTTGGGACAGAAATGTTTTAAAAACATACATTAATTTTTGCAATAATCTTTTCAGGTGGTCTACTCAAATCTATTCTGATCTCCACATGGATCTATCTTCCCGTTAGGCATAAATCTGTAAAAACAAATAAAAAGCTTTTGTGTTTAATTGTACTTAAATTTAATGAAATCTTGTGACAATAGGCATTGCTTGTTTCCAGACAAAATCTTAGGAGACTTCTGAGCTCCTGATAGTCTAATGCCAGTTTTACAACGGAATTTGTATATAAAACCATAAAATCCAACATAAAACAGGAAAACTAGGAAATCCTCCCTTGACTTTGTTTTCTATTAAAGAAAAATGAGATCACAGATATGGACCCATATATACAAAAAAAAAAGATACTAAAAATACACTATTGACATCCGGATGCAGGACGGCTAAAATATTCAAAGTATGCATGCTTAGTAAAGTCTCCTTTTATGTGCTCCTCCAGTGATTGTGAGGCATACAATTTTAAGACACAATCCCATTTTATTTTATTGTTTTTCTGATATGAAGCTTCACACCAACAGCCTCCTTCCAACATCACACTGAGAAGCCCACATCAGAGCCCCAGTTCCATGAATATAAGAATTTATTGGTGAAGGGGAAGTTAGAAATGATACTGTCTGACCTCTTCATTTTATAGATAAAAAGTGAACACTCAGAGAAGTGAAATGAATTGTTTTTCATCACTCAAGTAATTCACCGACTTAACATACATTTACTGAGTAGGTAGTGCGTGTAAGGCCCTGTGCCAGCAAGTTAAGTTGGAAAGATAAATAAGATAATATCCTAGAATAGAGACCTCTAAACTGAGCAGTAAAGTCATTGAGGAAAGAGAAAGACAATAATAACTTCCAGAACAGAGGAAGGATATATAATTCATCTTAAAGCAGTCAAGAAAGACTAAGCAGTCTGAGATGGGATCTCGCGTATATGCAGATATGAGACTGGTGAGTGCAGAAAAGGCATTCCATGGCACAGAGTGCTACAGCAATGGCACGGTGGCTAGAAACAGCCTTTTAAGGATTGTGAAGCATTAAACAGGACTTAGGAGATGAGGCGCAAAGAGAAGCAATCTCATGAGAAATATTCTCAGCTATTATGAAAGAGGCTATACATTTTCTGATTTTGGTGAATAATTTTTTTTTCTTTTTTCTAATAACATGTAAAGTGTTTTCAGAGAGCCACTTACCTTACTAATTGTTTTAGTCCTTCCACTCCCCATTCTTCTGGTGGGACAAAATTAACTTCTAATCCACTTTCAAATTTCTTTCCTGTCTTTCACTTCCCCACTACACAGAAACTTGAAACAGCTTTTAAAAAAACACTTCAAATCCATTATTTCTGCTTGAAAGTTTATAAGTAGTTGAAAGTGCTTATGTCAGCCCAAATGATCATATCTGAACAATGTCAGCACTCCCGAATTTAGAACATGTAACAACAGAGTTCAGCAATACTTTGCCTCATTCCAGTCAGACCAGAGGAGCTACTTACTTTTCTAAGGAGACTAAATGTTGAGTGATGCCTACATATGAATGGGAGCTGGACACATATAGAGAAAACAGTTTTCATCATAAATGATTCTCACTTCTAATGCACCTGAGATAAGATTTTTGAGCAAAAGCCCATGGAAAGTTTCCTTCCCACGACCCTCCCCCCGGTTTTAAGATTTCCCAGGTCTGTGGTTTCATTATGACCTGGATTTTAGTGTTGAAAGAAAGCCTTTAGGACCTAGTTAGTAGGAAACACTGAAGCTGCTACTTAAAGGTAAAGTCACTTAGCCATTCATGATTTTAGACAGTGAAAAATGACGGATTGAACACATGTAGTTTCTACGAGACAAGCCTCTATGATTGTTTCCAAGATATCACGCAGCCCATCTTGAGGAGCCTATACACTTGTTGGAGTTGGAAATCCATTGGTATTTTATTCTTTTTCAAATAAGAGTTGGAAAAACAGGGCATCTAAATAATTTTCTATGGATCCATACTACAGTCTCTGGGATACTACAGCAAAGGATGATGAGCTTTGAAATCAGAAAACCTTGATAATGAATCCTTCCTTAGTTATGTACTATTTAACAATGTTTAAATTAATTATATCATGTCAGGTTTGGCATCTAGGTTATGCTAAACATATATAATTTTCTGCAAAAATTTGTGCAAAACTGGCAATTTTTCTTTCTTAAAAATTTAGTAGGGCTCCTTTGGAAAACTATCCAGGCTTGAAGGTTTCTTATGGGAAAGTTTTGATTGCAAATTTAGTAGCTTCGTAGTTAAAAGACTATCTAGACTTTTTACTTCTACTATTGCTAGACAAATGAGTGGTAATAAGAATTGCTTCCTGTAAACTCTGCCATTTCATCTACATTTTCAAATTTAATGCTATAAATTATTCATAGTATCATCTTATAATATTTCATTATCATAAGGATTTATAGGATTGTTTCTCTTTTAAAACTTTGTGATACTGGTAATTTGTGTCCACTCATTTCTTCATCAGTATCACCAGGAATGTATCAATTTTACAGTTTCAAAGAAAATATTTGGTTTTACTTATCTTTATTGTGTGTATGTATATATTGTCCAATGTATTTTTTTGATTTTATCTTTATTACTTTCTTCTTCCTACATTCTCTTACTTCAAATTACTATTATTTTTCTAAGTCCTTGAGGTAAATGTTTAGATCATTAATTATCAGTCTTTCTTCTTTTCTAATATGTATATATTTAAGAATAAACACTTCCATTAAAAACGTGGCTTTGGCTATATCCTACAAGTATTAAAATAGAATGTTTAAATATCACTTAGTTCAAATTATTTTCTAATTTCTTCTGTGATTTCTTTTTTGAGACACAGGTCATTTCAAAGTGTATTTCTTACATATTTTGATGAGCACTGAGTAATGGACAGAATTGCTGAATCACTAAATTGTATGCCTAAAAGTAATATAACACTTTATGTTAATGATTAAAAAAATCTATATAAAACAGTACAAATTTTTAAGAATAAATAAATAATATACTTCTTAATTTAAAAAAAAATAGTTGCGATTTCTATTTACCTTCCTGATATTGTTTTTTGGCATAATATGATCATCATCAGAGAATACAATCTATATGATTTCAACTTTAAAAATGTACTAAAATGTGCTTTATGACCCCATATTTGGTTAGTTTTTAATGTTTCCTATGAACCTAAAAAAAATATGTATTCTGTAGTCAAAGGATATATTTATCACATTCATTAGTCCAAATTTGTTAACTGTATTGCATAAATTTTCTGTATCCTCCATTATACTTTGATTGTTCCATCAGTTGCTAAGAGAGTTTTATTAAAATAGTCAACCCTGGGCGCCTGGGTGGCTCAGTGGGTTAAGCCACTGCCTTCAGCTCAGGTCATGATCTCAGAGTCCTAGGATCGAGTCCCGCATCGGGCTCTCTGCTCGGCAGGGAGCCTGCTTCCCTCTCTCTCTCTCTCTGCCTGCCTCTCCATCTACTTGTGATTTCTCTCTGTCAAATGAATAAATAAAATCTTTAAAAAAAAATAAATAAAATAAAATAAAATAGTCAACCCTGATTTAAGAAAATATAATCTTCCTTCTATATCAAACTTTATATTTTGAGGTCATGTATTAGGTGCAAACAAAATTAGAATAGTTATACCTATTCACTAAATTTAATTTAATTGCACCAACAATGATGCTCTTTTCTTATAATAATGCCTTATATCTTAAAATCCATTTTGTGTGATATTACTATAACTAGTACAAACTTTATATTTTGAGGTCATGTATTAGGTGCAAACAAAATTAGAATAGTTATACCTATTCACTAAATTTAATTTAATTGCACCAACAATGATGCTCTTTTCTTATAATAATGCCTTATATCTTAAAATCCATTTTGTGTGATATTACTATAACTAGTACAA
>NC_081557.1:184896302-184920932 GCF_022355385.1 Mustela nigripes | reverse complement strand
TTTTTTGCTTTTTAGTGTTTGTATGTGTTTTTAACCCTTTTATTTTAAACTTTTCTGTGTCCTATGTTTTACTTGTTCTAAATATTTTGTATTTCTATGCCAGAGGGTAAGGCCACCATCACCTATCTGTACCTCATTAAGACTTTTTAATCCAACCAGGTACTTTTTGTCTTTTACCTTTGTAATTAGTCCATTTTAATTTATCCTAAATCAATACATTTGGTGAACTATATTAGAATTATGGCTACCTTTTTACTATGAACTTTCTATGATACCTGGTTTCTACTCTTCTAGAATTGATAGAATACTTACATATTTCCATTTTCTATGAAAGTTTTATATTATATGTCTATTGTTATAGTAATTACCCTAGAAATGACTACAGATATTAATTGACATCTTTATACTTTTCCTTTTGAAACTTGAGTTTTAGAACACAACTCCAAACTCACATGCTATTATTATATATTTAAATTGCATATAGAAATATATTTTTAAATCTTCCAAGATATTAGTACTATTGTTTTACACATTAATATGCATTTACATTTACCTATGTATTTCATTCTATTTTATTCTTAATTCCTTTCTCCATATTTTTACTTTGTATATTTCTTTCATTTGAAAAACATCATTTGAAAAATATCTGTTGCTTGAAAGTTGCTCAGCTTTTGTTTGTCTGAAATACATTCATTTCACCCTCATTTTTGAAGGACATTTTTGTTGAGTATAGATCCTAAATTGGTAATTCATCCTTTTGGTATATTGAAATGCCCTCCCAAGACACATTATTGGGATTATATTATTGCAATGAAGATTACATCTGTTTACATAAATTTTGAACTTTGAAAAAAACTATCTTTTTTTCCTTCATATTTTAAGATTTTTATCATTGAAACTTTCTTTTCTCAGTGCGGGAATTTTTGTTTAGTTTTGTCTTTTGTTTTCTTGAGTATTTTTTATTCTTTATATTTGGGGCAATAACACTTACTGCACCTGTGGCTTATTATTTTTCATAATTTTTCAAAGAGTTTCATCCACAGTATCTTTCAACATTGCTTTCGTCCCTTCTTTCCTCTTTTCCTTTCAGAAAAAAAAAAATGTATATATTAGACTTTCAATGTATTAGCCCTATATTTCAAACTTTTTTGATTATTTTTATTTTCCACCTTTTCTCAAGGCTAGATATTTTCTTTTGATCTATTTTTTACACTTGATCTTAGCCAAAAGGCCGAGAACCGATATTTTGATCTACTTTTTTAGGTCATTAATTTATCTTTACTCCAAAAGGAGCATCTGGGGGTGCCTGGATGTCTCAGTGGGTTAAAGCCTCTGCTTTCGGCTCAGGTCATGATCCCAGGATTCTGGGATCAAGCCCTGCATCAGGCTCTCTGCTCAGCAGGGGGCCTGCTCCCTCCTCTCTCTCTGCCTGCCTCTCTGCCTACTTGTGATCTCTGTCAAATAAATAAATAAAATCTTTTTTTAAAAAAAAAAGGAGCATCTGATCAGTTGTTAAACCTCTCCTTATATTTTAAACATGTTTATTGTACATTTTAATTTTAAAACTTATATTTGGTTCACTTTCAATCTGTTATATCACCTTTTAGAGTTGCCAAATATCTGTTGATAATTTCAAACTTGAATGCTACTTCTCTGAACACACAAAATATACTTCTTATACACTGTGTATCTGGTAGTGCATGCCATTACCTATAGTCTCTAAGGTCTGTATTGAAAAAAGTAGTCCCTCCTTTTCTCCCCAAATATTGCTTCTGCAAAACTCTATGTGTCTTCTCATACTTCTGGCTCTTACTTCATTTTTTCTGTTTCCTCATATGCCTGAGTATTTGTGAATTGGATATTATATTTAAGAAATTGATTATAAGAACTCTCTCCTAAAAAATATAAAACATTTCTAAGAAAAAATAAATTAGTACTAAATAAGGGCACCTGGGTGGGTCAGTTAGTTAAGCATCTGCCTATAGCTCGCAGGTCATGATCCTGGGGTCCTGGGATGGAGTCCCGCATTGGGCTCCTTGCTGAGTGAGTAGCCTGCTTCTCACTCTGCCTGCCACTCTCCCTGCTTGTGTTCTCTCTCTCTTTCTCTCTCTCTCTCTGACAAATAAGTAAAAAAAATAAAAAAAAATAGTCCTAAATAAATGGAGAGATATACCATGTTTGTGGACTGAAACACCTCATACTGTTAAAAAGGCAATTCTCCCCCAAATTGGCCTGCAGATTTAATGCAATCCTAATAAAAACCTCAACAGTCCATATATTTTTTAAAACATTGTTAGTAAATTGTAAATTCTTATGGAAATACAAAGAAACTAGAAAAACAAAACATTTCAAAAGAACAAAATTAAAGAAGTTTCTATACCTGATTTCAAGGTTTATGATAACAGTTGGAGTTATCAAGAAAATTTGCTACCAGTGAAATGATAGATAAACAGATCTATGGAACAGAACAGAAAGTCCATAAATAGACCCACTTCCTTATTTCATATTATATACCAAAATTAACTCAAAACAGATTACAGATCTAAATGTAACAAACTAAATCTATAAACCTTCCTGAAAAAAACATAGATCATTGAAACTGTGGTGGAGATAACCTCTGAAATAGACTACAAAAAGCACTAACCATCAAAATATGAAAAATCAGACTTCTCAAAATTAAAAGAAAAATTGCTTTTTCAAAGACACCATTAAGAAAATGAAATGTAAGCCACTAGTAAAAAGATAATGTTCACAGCACATATATCTGATAAAGGAATAACTGGATAATGATTGTAACACAATAATAATAAGATGACCCAATTTTTAATGTATAAATTTGCAAAATGGATTATAGAAAATGAGATTAAGAGTAAAGGAAGCATCATAGTAATTTTAATAGTCCAATAATGAATAATCCTTTTTTTAATTAGGTAGTTATCAAGAAATACTTAGAAATAAAAGATACAGTAAAGTATTTACTTTGGTAAAGAACCACATTTTGCTTATTCTGTATTCTGATTTTAAATTTTATCCTGTATTCTGATTTTAAAAATTGGACACAGACCCAAGGAATAGAAAGGCAGTATGTTTGGAAAGAGTGAAGAGAGAGAAAAAGAGCTGACTTTTGAAAAGAGTAGACTTTAGATACCTGATCTGACATTTAATGGATCTGCCCATTAGGTTGAGTAGCTGGTGACAACTTGAAGGAGGTTTTCAGAGAACCTAGAGAAAAAACCTGAGAAGATGGTGTCATAAAGTCAAAGAAAGAAAAAATGATATGTTGAGTAGTACTGTAATATTGAAGATCTTAAACAAAAATGAAGAAATGACCACCATATTTGGCAGTTAGGCTCTGGCTATTTTAGTAGGAGGAATTTCACAGGAGTGGAGGAGGCAGAAATAAAATTGTAGCAGGTTCAATTTTAAGACATGAAGAGATGGAAACAAGAATTGTACACAGACCATTCCTTCAGTGATACTGATTATAAGTGAGTTACAGAATGAATAAATGAGATTTCTCTAGTTAGAGTTTATGGAGAAGATACTACAAGAAAAGGTATGAGTGTAAACTGTGTTAAAGAGATTGGTGGTTTGGGGATAGGGTTACAAAGAGAAGGGAACTGATTACATTATCCTTAAGTGAACTTAAAGCTGAAGATGCTCTCAGTGGGATTTATCTCAGAGATGTACATTAACGATGAAAGTGTATGGGCACAAATGTTGAAAGTCTACTAGGAATTTCCAGGCTAAGGCTTCAGACCTTTCTTTCTTTGATTTAAGGTGAACTTTAGATGAAAAGAAGAACTGAACTAAACAGCTTTAAAGTGACATGGATTTATTTTTAAAACACCGAGGTATTAAATTTAAGTAACTTGTTCAGTTTTTGCTGCCTCCTGGGAATTTTCCTGATAACTATCCATCTTTGTAACTTAATCACATGAATAACAATGATAATTATTTGAAACAGAGACTTTATTTTAATATTCTTTTTAATTGTAGGAATATTATTCATACTTTCACAAACTTTAAATCTCACTGACATTTAGTTAGAATGCATTTAGTTAGAAATAGAATGGTTTATGTTTTAAGTAGTAAGGCTTTATTCTCTATGTCATTTATAGGAGATATGGAAAATTTTTTAATTATATACTATTTCAAGTTTTTTTTTTTTATTTGTCTATTTTAGAAAGAGAGAAAGAGAGAGAGTGCATGAGTGGGGAGATGTAGAGGGGGAGGGAGAGGGAGAAGAATCTGAATCAGACCCAAAGCTCAACACAAGCCTGAAGCAGGGACTCAAATCCCATGACCCATGAGATCATGACCTGAGCCTAAACTGAGAGCCAGAGGCTTAATCAACTGAGGACTGAGCCAACCAGGTGTACCTATTTTAGTTTAGTGTGAAACTTTGGTAGTTATCTTTATTATCCTTATTCTCCATGCATAAGGAAATTTAATGACCTATCAAATTTTATTTAAAAATTATATTTCTTGTGATTAGAGAATTAAAAAAGAAAGGAATCCCCCAAATTTAGTAAAATCAGAGAGTACTTTCACAGATTTGAAACAGCCCTATAATCCAGTATTTATTTTACATGTAATGAACCTAAGGGCAAAAAATGTGCAATGAACTGAAAGTCCCCACAACCAATAATGAAGGAATGTCAGATAAGAAGTTAAAATACAGATCAAAACTTTGTTCTATTTTCTTCCAAACATTAGATAATACTAACAATTTATGTTTAATTATAGGTATTACCAAGGACAAAATTATGATTCTAAACCTTATTCAGTAATAGCATGAGCTCTCTGGACTTCACTGCATTTAGGCAAGAGTGATAGAAGAGCACCTGAAGAGAAGAGGAATATACGGATTTCTTCTAGATTTTTCAGCTAATTTCTCAACTTGTTGATATATGAACTATTTGTGATGCCATGACATTTCCTTGATATTAAAAGTGAGAAAGATAAAGATCTATAAAATTAACCCTTTTTAAAATTGTACTGATAACTTTATAAACATTGAAGCAAAAATCCACAAGATGTAATGACTTAGGGAGGGGTCCTTAAGAAACAACCCACAACACTTGCCAAAATCTCTTTAGTGGAAAGAAAATAAATGATTAGAAAAGATAAGAAGATAAAAGGAAAGAAAAAAAGAAAGAAAAAGAAAAAGAAAAAGAAAAAGAAAGGAGGGAGGCAGGAAGGAAAAAACAAACCTCTGTCATGAATAAAAGTTCAGTCTATACATTTAGATGTGAAGGAAATACAGTTTTGTTTTTTCAATTTCTTTTTTTTTTTTAAGATTTTATTTATTTATCAGAGAGAGAGGGCGAGAGAGCAAGCACAGGCAGACAGAATGGCAGGCAGAGGCAGAGGGAGAAGCAGGTTCCCCGCCGAGCAAGGAGCCTGATGAGGGACTCGATCCCAGGACGCTGGGATCATGACCTGAGCCGAAGGCAGCTGCTTAACCAACTGAGCCACCCAGGCGTCCCTGTTTTTTCAATTTCTTAAGTAAATTTCTTTAAATCCACATTTAACCTTATTATGAAAATAAAGGTCATTTTGAGATGTCAGAAATTTGAATCATTTCAATTGAGTCTCTCTCACTCCACATAAATTCTTTTGGATAGGACCACCAGGTCCACAGGAGAGGTCTTCTGATTTCAATATAAGATTTCTGTTGTTACTTCTGAACTCATTTTTAAGCCATGAAATTCATATTGAAATTGATAGAGTTCAGAGAAGGCTGCCCCCCAAATTTGCCACTTTGGGGTATTGACTACTTCGAATTAAAGTTACTTAAGAAATAGTCAGTGCAAGGACACTCTGACCCTCCTTTGTCTCTCTGAAAGTAGAAAATAAATCTCCCACGTGAAAGGCACCCTTCACTCTACCAGGAAGGTAATGAGACATCTACTACCCCAAACCCAAATTTCTTTATCTTGTCAATTCTTCACAAATGTTTTGTTTCTTTGTTTCAAAGGTACAAAAGCTGCCTGCTTTGGTCATTTCTGTGAGTCTTATATTTTTATGAGCTCTCATACATATGAAGTTAAATTTGTTTTTCTTCTGTTAATCCATCTTACATCAATTTAACTATTAGGGCAGCCAAAGAACCTAGAAGGTATGAAGGGAATGTTTTCTTCCCTTGCAAAATCAACATATGGTTTTCATTCAATTTCTTCCATACAATCCAAGAAAAAAGAAATTCATATTTCAGAATACTGAATTGAGTTCACATTCCAAGTATATCATACAGAAGCAAGCATTTTTAGGCTTTGGGATGGTAGATTAAGTTTGCCCTGTCCTGATTCCTCTAAAGGGGGAGAAATGAATTGAATTTTATTTATTTGGTTAAAGTAAAATAATATCTTCTAACAAATGAACAAACCAATAAAGAAAACTCCATTAAGATCTATGAAGCATGGAACACCTGAGTAGCTCAGTCAGTTAAGCACCTGCCTTTGGCTCAGGTCATGATCCCAGGGTCCTGGGATCCAGCCCTGCATGGAGCTCCCTGCTCCAGGGGGAGCCTGCTTCTCCCTCTTCCTTTGCCTGCTTGCATTCTCTCTCTTTCTCTCTCTCTCTTTCAAATAAAAAAATAAAATCTTAAAAAGAAAAAAAAAAAAAAACCTATGGAACATAACCTGATATCCTAGAAGAAAGGTGTGGAGGCCAAGAAAAACAAGGCTGTACACACCTCGAGTCTAGCTCTGACATAAGTGCAGCCATCTTGGTTTCTTGGGTTCTGACCTACTCAGGTTAGGACTTTAAACAGTCCCTATCTCCTTTAATGATTAATTTAAACCCCTGGATTCAGCTGCCTCTGTCTTTCATAACTCCCCTACACATTCCCCAACTGACCAGTGTTGACCCGAGTAGGTAGGGACAACTCTACGCCCCTATTCATCAGGAAGAAATTACAGAAGATGAGACCTTCCACCTTCAACAACCTTAAAGATATAAGGGTCAAAATTGTTCAGGAGGAAATGTGGAGGCCGAGAAAATTAAGGCCATCCCACCTCAAATTTAGCTGATGTGGGAAACAGAGGCAGAAGAAAATCATTTAAATTCCTTACCTACTGACAAGCCCCTGAAACAGACAGAGTGGCTCTCCCTTGGGGACTGAACTGCCCTCACCTTGAGGTTCTGCTAAGGACAATCCTAGCCTGACCAACTCCCTACCCCAACAGGTCCGACCAGGATCCTGTAAGTCTACTTTAACAATTCCTTCATCTCTTACCTCCCTGTCTGAGGTAGTACTCCAGAATAGAAGAGGGCTTAATTTGTTGCTCCTCTAAACAAGGGGGACTATGGGCCGCATTAGGAGAAGAATGCTGCTTTTATGCCGACCATACTAGGGTAGTGAAAGAATCCATGGCTAAGGTGAGAGAAGGATTAGCCAAGAGGAAGAAGAAGAGGGAGGCACAGGAGAACTGGTTTGAGGCTTGGTTTAATAGGACCCCCTGGTTCACCACCCTAGTTTCTACCTTAGTTGGCCCATTTGTTTTGCTTGTGCTCATTCTAACTTTAGGCTCTTGCATTCTGAATAAGCTTATTAATTTTGTAAAAGATCGTGTTAATACAGTCCAGCTCAAGACAGCAGTATGAGAAGTTGCCCACTCCTGAGGACCCCTACGGCTGCCCTATAAATGAGCAAGGTTCCTCATTATGAACAACTAAAAGGGGGGAATATAAGAGTGGATTAGCATAAGAATGGCCACCTGGAAGGCCGGGAAGCCACTTTACTGAGCCTCCTTAACTGGCCAACACTGTGTACATGACTTGAGATAAGAGGAACTAGCTAAAACTCGAAAAACAACTTAATTGTAAACCACCAGAGCAGCTAGGCGGATGCGCCACGGGGACCAGATGTTAAAGAGAGTTTATCTTACTAAACCACCAGGGTGGCACAAGCCAAAAGTATGTATGGTCTCTGAAGCAATGGAAAATTACTGTGAGTTGGATGTTTTGAAAATGCTATATAAACCTTTGGCTTTGAGTGCTCAGGGTCCTTGTTGAAACCCACTGTGCTGGGCAGATACTTGGACCCCAGCTAGCTGGAAATAAACCTCGATATGTGATTTGCATTATGGTGAGTGTCTTCTGTCCATTTGAGGGGTGGTCGACTCCGGACATAACAAAAGGCAGCCTCAAGTTTGAACCAAGACCCAGAGCACACACCCCATTCACATACGACTCTACGCACCCAATCAGTGCTACTGATGTGCTGCATGCCTTCTGCCATGCGGTAACACTCAGGAGGATGACCTCAGACCTTCTCATCTTTCAGAGTTTCCAAAGTGTTTGATACACGGTGGAATTCCTAGTGTTGTCTCAATATATAATTATCACTTATTGAAAATCATAGAACAGAATTTTCATTTAATTCAGAACATATAAGCAAATAAATCAAAATGCCATAAAATGAAATATATCCATTAGATAGAGGTTACCATTCTAAATCCATTCTTAAATATTTTCTTCTTGTTTCTCTAATTCCCTTCCTCATTACTTAAAGTTTCTCTTTTTACTTGTATACCTCCTTTACCACTTTAAAATTTATACTCATAAAATTACTGTCAGGTAGAAATAGTAAGTAAGGTATATGGAAAGTATAAATTCAGAAATTAATTGCTAATAGTGAACCTATACATTTTACTTAGTCACAAGTTTTCTATCCTATTTTATTGTAGATAATAATTAAAATACAAAGGCATAGCCAAAATAAAAATTACTACTGAGGTAAAAATATAGATTATATTAATGAAATCAAATAATCTAAAATAGTTTCTTGTTGTCTATTATGTACTAGACATCAACTTAACATGCTGGGCACCTAATTCAGCCAATCAAGTAACAGAGATATGTTTAGAGCCTGAACTAGTTCATTTTCAAATAGTAATTGAATTCATGTCAAAGAATTAAATTCATTTCAAACACCAATCATAAAATATTTGAATATTTATATAAGTATACATATCAAATAAGATCTCAAATAAAAATTATATAATATTTATATCAGAAGTACTTGAATATAATTTCATAAAGTAGCATTTAGTAAAATAATAACTACTAAAAATTGCTCAATAAATTCAATAAAATGGTTGAAGGGATTTATATGTTAATGTTCCTTTTTTACAATAAATTTGTATTATGCCTGTGGTTTTACTTATACATCACTGTTCTTGGACATTTTCAAATTGTTTATAACATCTTTTCAAAATGTAACTTGATATGTTAAGCAACAACAACAAAAAGGCCAAAAAGCTATTGCCTTACTTCCAAAAAAAAATTCTATTTAGCTATTCAAACCGTGTAGAAAGTCAAAACAGAAGTTGATAAGCTTCCTTAGGTATGCAAGATGACTTTTTTCCTTAGGCTATTCTTTATAATGCATTCTACATTAAAGGTTAAAATCCTGGCCCTCTTTCATTTTGTTCTACATTTCTTTGTGATTTTTGATACACAGATTTATTAAGCACTAGGAATTTCTTAAAACAGTATATAATTTAGACATAATGTCTGGTTTATTTTATCTGAAGTCAGTAAACACAATTTTCTACTGAAGGTGTATAGGTAAAGTGAGGGACATATAGTAAAATCAGTTGTTAGTTACATGCCATTGTTGGGTTACCAGAAATAAATGAAACTTTTTATAATACCTTTTTATTCCAAGCAGCAAACAACAGGGTGAATGAAGCAAATACTGCTTACTTGGCTCTGGGTGCCTGAAATGATTGGAGCAATAGCACAATGTGGTTTTATTTATGTAAAAGGAAAGAAGAAAAAAACTATGCCGAGAAAATATTCTCATCCCTTGTAGGTACCCAGAGGGAAACAGTAGCTCCCTTCATCCCTAGCCCAGGTATAAAATCACCTTCTTTCAGCCAACTTTAAAGTAAATTACAAGAGGTGCTTGCCTAGGCCAAGTTCGAATACCAACATTTAAAAGAAGTTGCCTGCCAATCTGCTCCCCTTCAACAGGTTTATTCAAGGAAAATGTGAGTGCAGCTTCCTGAAGCCTCAGGGTAGGAATAGAAAAGGAATTTCTGAATAGTTTTATAGATAGCACTTTGATGATCAACTCTTTATGTGTGTATGCAACACCAATTCTCACGGAGAACATCCTAATTCACTTATTTGGTAGTTCGCAAGGATTTACAAGCTGGATAACATGGATATTTAAGCATCTCTTTGCCACTGTCATTGACTTACTCTGATATTTCACATAGTCAGAAGACCCTAATTTTAAATAGGCATTCAGTGACCAATGGCATGGTTTATAATTCCTGCCACACATTAAAACTTGGGAGTTTCTTTAAAATACCCATATTAGATGATGATCTTCTAATTAATTTATTATGTCTGGGGCAGAATCCTAACATCAGTATTTTTAAAAGCCCCAGATGATTCTAACTCACCCCCAGGGTTGAGGATTACTGAATTAAACAATTTTTTTTAAATACCATTTAGGGGGTGGGGCGAGGCTCTAGAAGGGAAAAGGAAAAAAAATGGTAACATTATCTTATAAGAGTCAAGAGATGAAAGATAGTAGGGACGTTGGAAAAAATAGTGAATATGTAGAATGGTTCCTGAAAGTATTAACTGGACAAAGTTGGGTTAGGTGTTGGATGGTTAAGTTTAGGTTTTAGACTAAACATTTTTAGTAGTAATATTTTCCCCCTGACGTAAGAGCAGTCTGAGCAGAGAATAGAAATTATACTGTGAAATAAGCAAGTCTCAAATAACTTGCCAAAGCCCTAACTTTAACAGAGAAGAAATGTATCCATATTTTTGTTTGTTTCTCTCAATATCCAGGGTCTTGTGAAAAAGAATATTAAGATTCGTAAATGAGAGACGCCTGGGTGGCTCAGTTGGTTAAGCAGCTGCTTTCGGCTCAGGTCATGATCCCAGCGACCTGGGATGGAGTCCCACATCGGGCTCCTTGCTCCACAGGGAGCCTGCCTCTCCCTCTGACTCTGCCTGCCACTCTGCCTGTGCTCTCTCTCTCTGACAAATAAATAAATAAAATCTTTAAAAAATAAAAATAAAATAAAATAAAAAATAAAAAAAGATTCGTAAATGAAATTCGGTGTTGGTGAGCAAGGAGAATGAGAGGAAAATGGGGGCATTATAAATGGGAGAACTTCATGAGATATTCAAAACAGGAATAAAAGAAAGGATGGCATTAAAATATCAGAAAGAAATATGGGAGTATTTAAATTTAGGAATTAATGTATGATATATTTTCACATGATAAAATGTTATCAAATAGCTATGGGTACAAGTTAGTAAATTAGAAGATCCATAATATTTATTAGAGTCCCTGAAGTCAAAAAATATGAAAACAAATGGTGTATGGAAAATCCAAAACAATACTGATATTTCCTAAACAGGAGAATAAGTATTTTAGCTAGTGCCAAAAATTTCAGTTACCATGGCAGAGTGATCTGGAAATCTATGAATACCCATAATGGGGAGATGCTGAGGATATGTAGGGTTGCTAGTATGGATTTCAAAAGATTTCTGGCTGTAAACTATAACCATCCCTCAGAATAATACACTGTTTAAACTATAACTTTAACTAATGAGGAGATGTGCTGGTCATGCAAACATGCTTAAAGATGACCTTGAGAAAATGTACTAGCAGCAGGCCTCTGGTGGAGGGGATGCTACACGTCCTTGAAGCCAAGCAGCTGGGGATGCCCGGCTCGCTCACTGCTTCATGGAACTCGGGCAGCTGGAATGCCCGGCTGGCTCAGGCTGGAACGCTGCCCAATCCCCTTTTCATGTCTCCCCTACCTTGGAGAAAGCCTCCTGTTGCAGTAATCCCTTTACGTGCATTTGCACAACTACGAATCCCATGCTCCTGGACTAGAGACACCCTATTCCTCTTCTTGTTTACCTCATTTAACTCTAAAACTTGTGACCAACATCTGAC
Organism: Mustela nigripes; assembly: GCF_022355385.1. Lineage (NCBI taxonomy): Eukaryota > Metazoa > Chordata > Mammalia > Carnivora > Mustelidae > Mustela > Mustela nigripes. The sequence goes on along the minus strand of NC_081557.1, from coordinate 184,908,988 downwards.
TCACATTCCTCCTTGTTTACCTACTAGACACTAGGCTAATGTATAACCTTCTTTTCTTCTCCTTTGTTAGTTTGTATCTAATAAATAAGGGATTGGGCGACAGTCCTTCAAGCTGTCATCCCCTGCTCCCATTCTCTTACAGCTGACTTGTTTATGCCTCATTCTTCTCCCACGGGCCATTAAGAAAGCGGCAGTAAACAATTTTTTCAATAATTTTTTTTTTTAAATCCGCATCACTCTCGTCCACCCCTAAGTTTACCCTTGAGTACAAGGAGGACAGTGTAATGAGAAGAGTCTAGAAAGTTAGCAAGGAACAGAACACACAGGACAAAGAATTGTGTCATCTATCCTAGTATAATGGGATGACAATCAAAGACACTGATTAAGAGGTAAAACTCATCTAAAAATATCTTAAAGATACTCTGACAACCACGTATAGATCAGACTGAGATTAGAAAGAACGGAAGTGGGGAAAAATTAGGAAATTGTTTCAGGCATCCAGGAGAGGTAAAGCTTAGAATAAAAATGATGGCAATGAACAAGAAAAGAAGTACAGATATGTGAAAATTTATAGGTAGAGCAGACAGGCTTTAGAGATGATATCAATGTGTATATAAGAGAAGGACCAATGTTAAGGATTATTTGTAGGCTTTTGGCTTATGCACCTAGGTACACAAAAAAACCATTGTCTGAAATAAGGAAAACACTGGATCCACTGTAGGTAAGTAAGATTGAAAGTGCAGATTTGAGCAGGTTAAGTGAGAGAGATGACTGGAGATGTCAAGCAGGCTACTGAATATATTAGCATGAAGCTCAGAGGAAAAGTTTTCCAGTATCTTTCCAGTTTAAGAACAAGTATCTTTTTGAAAGCGAACTCCGAAGAAGTTGAAGCATGTTCACATTTTCTTTGGAATTTAGACAACACACCTACCTATGTCCCCAGTAGTTATCAGAAACTGAGATTTAATTATCATGTGAATGTTCCAAGTTGCATCTTTGAAGACAATCAAACTGAACATAACTGTAGTTAATATGGTATATTAAACAGTCATGATCTTCTAGCTAACAATAAGCCAATAAGCAGTTTGACACTTCTTTCAAATCCTTCAGTCTACCAGATGGGAAGGTATGTATTTACTTTCCCTTGTGCACTTTCTTTTGAAACTTATCCCAGGATCTGGCCACCTGGTCTGTCATATTAGATATTAACTGACTACAGCCTGACAATTAATGATATTTGTCTGTTCATAGCAGAAGTCTTTCTGACTCCAAAATGAATCTCTGTTCTTCTTAATTAAGGAAAACAAAACTATTGATCTCACAAAACAATTTTTTTAACATGTACATTACTTGCCACACAGTTCTCTGCAAGTAGTAACATAGTCAAAGGTCTAGAATAAACTCAGAGAAGAATTTTTCAGAGAAAAGCAAAGACATTTTTTCTTTCTTCATATTTAATACCTTAGTTAGCATTAAACAAAATGAAATAAAATGAGGAAGTCTAGATATTTGTAGAACTTTACATATATCCTGTAACACTTCCTTCATCATCATCCTGGACTGTACTGTGTATTAAAAAAGACACTTCTAATACTTTCAATAACTAAATATCTTGGGACAAAAATCTGAAATCCATATTATACCAAATTCTGAGCTTTAAAAGAGATACTTCTCAGTGTTTACTAACATTTATGGAACAGATAAAACTCTGAACACATGGAATTACTTTCTTCTTTATAAATATGTTCTCACCTAAAATATTCTCCCCTACCCTATAGTCCTTTTGTCGTTCCCATTCCAAGTGATAAAACCTCACTCACCTTCAACACCAAGTTTCCCTGATCTTCTGAGATAAATCTACATGGCATTGTGTTAAGTACCTGAACTGTATTTGCTTGTGTATTTCTCTAAGTTAGACTAAGAAGTTTTAAGGTTGTAGTAATACTTCCTGTATCAGAGAATATTTGCTGTTAGTGGGAAAAATCAAGTTGCTCAAGGAAAAATACATGTTTATTGAATGATATGGAGGAATCTTGTAGAAACAAAGCCCAGATTATAGAATCAGCACTCATTATACAGATTAGTTATCAATCACTCTCTTCTTTACTTTTTCTCCATAGTATACATGGTCTCTTGTCTTTGTCCCTTTAATCAATTCGGTTCTATCAGCAGTCATGATTTCTCTGCACAATCACATTCTTGCATATTCTGTTTCATATTCTGGGAGAAAGAACTGGCTTGGTTCACTTTATTGGGCTTGTTTCAATTCTTCATTCCTGAAAAAAGTAATCTTGTTTGTCTAGCTAGGAAAGCCTGATCCAAAAATGGTTTTAAGAGGCCATGATCAGGTGACAATTTTGGTTACCCAATCTAGGAGCTATAATGCAAATTTTATTCTTACAAGGAGGATTTAATGAGACAGAATCCTTGTATCCAAGTGAAATGCCTGGCATCAAACTAGAGCTTCCTAGGGTCAAGCTCTTTGTGCCTTTTATATACTTGGTGGTGCCTCCCTGCATAATGGCCTTGGTTAATCCTGAGTATTTGTTTTCCCCTTCCTTCATGGTAACAGAGTTATAGTTTTGCACATGGCTACATTGCTAAAGAAGAAATCTGTCAGTCTTTCTTGTGGCTAGTTGTAGTAATGTGACTATACTCTGGCCAATTGGATGTGGTCAAAAGAAATATGTGTTATTTTGAATCTTGTCCTTGAAACAACTGTTTGTATACTTCATTGTTTCTTACCCCCTTCCCACTGGCTGGAAGTCGGTAAGAACCAGTGAAGCTGCCTTAAACCTATCAGTTGAAGCCCTTTGATGAGGATGGTAGAGATGACTAGCCACCCTGGATCAACTGGCTGCATCTGAGCCACCGTGTAAGAGGGAAATAAACCTCAATCTCTCTCTCTCCCCCGGCCCCCTCTCTCTTTCACTCTCTTTTTAAAATGGCATTGTGTATGATGTCTAATTAAAGATGTGTGCAACAATGAGGATGCGGAAGTAATATAGAGGTAAATGGGTGCAATTGATTTAGCAGGCAAGCAGCAGGTGCTGAAAATACAGAAACTGCTGATTGGAAATCCAGTTATCCTTATTCTATTACGGCCACTAACCAAATTTGTTGAAAGTGTTATGTCAGGTAATTTAGAAAGAAAATCAAATGTTAGTAGAGTCCATACTTCAGTGAATGCATCAGAAAAATTCAGAATATTCATATATACTAGCTGATGTTTTATAGGTTTTAGATGAGTATTAGGAAAGAAATAGAGAAATTCTAATGAGAATAGATTCAAGTAGAAATGTTGGAAAATAGGTTCTTTTAGGAGGGACACTTTGCCTGTAACCTGCAATCCAAACAAACTATGAGGGGAAGCAAGCAAATTTGACTCTAATAGAGTTGGAAAGCCCTAAACATAGTAAGATTGAGGCCTGAGTCTTTTTAGAGGGCTCTGACTCAAGTGATCTTGGCCAGACAATGGAACAAGACTGAGATCAGATTAGGCTGAAAGTGTTGCTTTCCAATCCCTATTGTTTCAGATAGCCGCAAGGCAGCTGCTATTAAATAAAAGGAAAGAGATGTGCCAGCTCCAGAGGCCAGTAACTAAAAAGGATTTGGGCAAGTTTAAGATCTATGACTAGACAAGATTCTTGGCTGTAGTTATTTCACATGAAACTGACTTCAAGCAAATAGGACTAGCTTTGGGGTACTTGTATTGACAAAGATATTGCAAGCGTATATCATAAAAGTGTACAGTTGCTCTATTCCTAAAGAAATCCCTGAGCCTCCAAACTACAAAAAGAGATTATGCAGCCCCCAAGCATGCATAGTCCCTGATGCAATCTTTAAATGTGGCCAGAGATAACAACAACAAGCAAGAGTCCCCAGCTCTTTTGGGGAATAATGAAAAAAGGAGCTCTTCCCAGAGAGCAGAAACAGGTGCTAACAAAATAAGTTACTCCACTGGCTTGACCGAGAATCTTCATAGCTGCTGTTTCTCAGGAATTCATTATTGTTATAACTATTTTTTTTTTAATAGGAATTTGTAGCTATCTTATTTCTTAACCACTACTGAATACGGAAGGCAAGGATTATTGGTAATTTTTATTTTGTACATTATTAGATCCCTATCCAGGCCTGATGGAGAATTCTAAATATAACCCAAATAATATGAAATGAGCTATATAATAATGGCTAGGGATTTTGAGTCCCTCCTGGGAAATGGTGAATGAGTGAAGAGAGAGATAAATATGAATATTTACATGATTAGTGAGGTTGACTATGGCATATTACCAGTATCATTTTCTTCTTCCTCAATAACTTACTTTTAGCTTGACATAGATCTACATAACCAAATTCTACAATTGCCAGCACCGACCTAAATGCGGCCAGGTGACAAGCTTCTGGTCAATGGATTTGAGCAGAAGTGATCGATATCCTTTTCAGTTATTGTATTTAATAATATTGATGATAGTTTCCCTACAACGGCTACTAGAAATACTTCATTAATCAAGTATGGCTAAGTTTATTAAACCTAGCCCATGAAGAAACAATATCATCTTAATAATAGTATCTTGGGGGTGCCTGGGTGGCTCAGTGGATTAAGCGGTTGCCTTTGGCTCCGGTCATGATCCCGGAGTCCGGGGATAGAGTCCCGCATCGGGCTCCTTGCTCAGCTCAGCGGGGAGTCTGCTTCTCTCTCTTACTCTGCCTGCCACTCTGCCTGCTTGTGCTCGCCCTCTCTCTCTGACAAATAAATAAATAAATAAATAAATAATAAAAAAAAAATAGTGGTGTCTTGGAAAGGAGAATACAGAAAAGAATATTTTTAGATCTTTAGGGACTGGGATGGGATGACTTTTTTGGGGGGTGGGGAGGGAACAGAGTGAATTTAGGATGAGCCTTGCCAGTAAACGTATAGATTAAATAAGGCAATATTGGCGATACAGTAACTTCGAATTGGTAGTACAACCAAGACAGCTTATTAAAGCAAATCTTGACTAAAAAGTTGTTTGTCCTCAGAGGTACAGTATTTTGATTGGTTCACCATCTTATCTTTCAGGTGTAATTATTTCCTGATGCAATTTGTTATTTCTGGTCCCAATAATGTGTAGGGCAAAAAACAGGAAAACATGCTTGGTCTCAAAACTGCTTGGCAAATAGATAAAAAAGTATGTTGTTTTAGTTCTCAGCAAAATTTAAGGGATGCAGTTCTAGTCCTGTCCCCACTTTCTGCCAGCGAGGAGATGGCACACCACTGCAATCTATGAATGGCAGTCAAATGCTGAGGATGGCAAAGCTATCGGTGAAGGCTGATCCTCTTGCCTACTGTAGGGCTGTTAACTTGGGAGAAAAATAAACTGTGTCTTATGTAAGCCACTGTATTTTTCATATATCGTAACACACATTCTGTATCTCAACTAATTTGTTAATATTATGAGAAATGTTTACTTAGTGAAAAACGGAAGCAAACAAACAAGGAGGAAAGATGACTCAAAATTTGGGAATTGATTCAAAGGTAGAATGGCAGAATCAAGTCTATTCAGTGCAATGTATTATAGCAACCACTAGAAAAGAACAATATATGGCAGCATCTACTCTACAGAAATAATACATAACATAGTTAAAGCAAAGTAAAATATAGTATCAAAAAAGAAGGCAAATAATACCTTGCACAAGAAACAGAATTAATATGCAAAGCAAAGTGTGGTGCCAAACTACAAGTCAAAACAGACAACTCAGCTCTTATCTGCACTGAGAACTCAGTGTTCCACATGACAGAGTTTCTGGATCCAAGCTCAAAGAGAATCCAGGAGCTATAAAGGTAGCATCCTCAATCCCTCTGACGGAGGCAAACCAAAGAAACAGCTGCTGACCAAAGCCCAAAGTCACAGTTTTAGCAAACTGTAAGCCTAAGGGGGCAAGGATAAGCAGACACAGCCTCCTAACATAGAACTGAAGTAAACCACCCACTCATTTGATATCATCTTTGATATAATTACAAAACAGGAACACTGAAATATCATTAATTATAAGTGCTGGTTCTCATTTCAGCATCTAATTGCTATACAGAAGGGTGAAGAAAGAGAATATGAACAAATAAAAATATTTCTATGTCAAAATGAACCTGGAAACCAAAATTTCAAGATGTAAAACACAGAATTCTAATAAATACAGCTGAGAAAAATATTTTTTAAATATTTTTTGTTTATTTTTTGAGAAAAAGAGAGAGCCAAGTCGGGACAGGCAGGGAGAGAGACAAGCAGACTCCTGCTGAGCATGGAGTCTGACATGGGGATTGATCCAAGGACCCTGAGATCACGACTGACCCAAAACCAAGATTCAAATACTTAACCAACTGAGCCACCTAGGCACCCCTGAAAAAAATTCTACAATCAGAATATTAACTTTATATAAAAATAATTAGATGGAACAGGCTGAAGTTTTAAGAAGCATATTTATATCCTCAAAGTAACAAATGCAGGAATTCATTCCATCTCTAATACCTTATCAAAAGTAAGACATTATGAAAAATTAAGGCAGTAATGAAGCAAAAAAAAAAGTAAAATCTTGATAGTGAACACGATCATTGAAAAAAATGCATACACATAATGAGGAATATACTCTAGATAGCTCATAGCAGAAGAAAAAAACTAGTCAATGTCTGATGATAATAAGGAAACCACCCAAAACAAAACATGAAGATATGTAAAGGTATAAAAAGAATTGGTCATGATACAGGGAAGGTAGTATGAGAAGCATAAATTAATTGGCATTTCAGAAAAAAGAAAACAGGGAACAACAAAGAAAGGATATTTTAAATATATCTAGAATTAAAAGTATGACTACTAAAAATAAAAGTCTATTCTGATTACTAAGTAAAATGAAAAATACAGACACATCATGGTAAATCTGAAAAATCACTGAAAATGAAAGGAAATGTTTTAAAAGCTAACAAAGAGAAAAGATAGACCACTTATAAAGTAACTGATTAGACCAACAACAAGCAGTATCACTGTAAGTGGTAATAATAGATGCGAGAAGAAAATGGAGAAATGTATTTAAAGTTCTAAGGGGATATAATTGTTCAAGAATTATAGAGTAGATCAAATTACCATTAAAGAGTAAATACAAAATTAAGATATTTTAGGGTATAAAAAGACTGTGAAAATTCATAACACACAGCATTAAAATAATTAAAATATCTCCTAAAAGATATACTTCAGTAAGGAATAGGGAACCCAGAAATGTAGAATAGAAACAGTTAAAACAAAAAAGTGAAAAATTTATTAGCAAACTTAATTTTACCACTATCAAAAATAATATTTATGTGTGACTATTAAAGAGTGGCAAAACTAAAACATTAAATAACAAAATGGGAACCAGTTCAACTGATAGTTAAAGCATTATAAGGTCTTTTTCAGGAGAAAAGGAGGACAAAAAAGGTCACTTTCAGGAGAAAGATAAATATACTGAATTGTTAAAAGTTTAGTTAAATAAATTTATACTGAAATGTGTATGTTCAAAACTAATGGTAATTATTAAAATAATATAAATATAGTCATAAGTTGCTGGTGGGAGAAAAGTTCTTACAATAACTTGGAAAAACTGATAATATGTACTGAAGCTAAATCTATTCCTACCTATGACACAGGATTTCAGCTTCTGGTTTTACTCTTAATGAGTGTTAACATCTATCAAAACATAAGAATTTTCAAATAAAATTGAAAAAAAAAAGGCACCTGGGTGACTCAGTCGGTTAAGTGACTGCCTTTAGCTCAGGTCATGATCCTGGAATTCCAGGATCTAGTCCCACATCAGGCTCCCAGCTCCACGGGGAGACAGCTTATCCCTCTGACCTTCAAACCTCTCCTGCTCTCTCTTACTCACACTCTCACTCAAATAAATAAATAAAATCTTTAAAACACACACACACAAAACTTAAGAATTTTCATAATATAACACCTAAAGTGTTATAATGTCCATAAATGTCCAACAAATGTCCATAAACAATAGACTAAATTATGGTATCTTCATAAAATGGACGAGCACACAGCAATAAAGAACAGGGAATTGCTACATATGACATAGATAACTTTCACAACCCTTATAATAAGCCACAGAGATAAGACTCAAAGACTATGTACAATACAAATATGGCTTAAATTTCAGGAATAGTGACTTCTAAAATGGCAGAGTAAGGCATTCAAGGGACCCACTATCATAAAAACATAATGAAAATACTGAGTAAGCAATTAAATTCAACCAATCTAAAATTCTTCAAATTCTCAAAAGGAACAGAACAAATTGTAGTGTTTATTTACAGAAAACTACTCAATCTCAGTAAGAACACTGGAGTCTGGGGTTTTTTTTTGTTTTGTTTTTTTGTTTTTTGTTTTTTTTAATTTATTTAGTCAGAGAGAGAGAGCGAGAGCAAGCACAGGCAGACAGAGTGGCAGGCAGAGTCAGAGGGAGAAGCAGGCTCCCCGTGGAGCAAGGAGCCCAATGTGGGACTCGATCCCAGGACGCCAGGATCATGATCTGAGCCGAAGGCAGCTGCTTAACCAACTGAGCCACCCAGGCGTCCCTGGGGTGTTTTAATTGGGGCTGTAACTACCCCCTTTCCTCCTCAGCTAGACGGCATGGTGATAGAGAAAGCTGATAGATTCATCGCCAGCAGTGAGACCTGATTTCTTTTAGCCTCAATTAATAGATATATACCTAGAGCAGTAAACAGTTTGAACAAACCAGCAGCTTCCTGAAAATTTCCCATGCCCACAACTTTGTCATTATTAGGCTCAGCTCTGCAAAAACAAAAGAAAAAACAAAATAAAACAAAAAATCTCCCTCTTCAGGACATAACTAAAATAATAATAATAATAATAACAGTATGCTGGTAATACTGCAGCTGCTCAGGCTGTGATTTTAGCTGAGACAAACGAGAACCTGACAAAACACTTCTAAGTAAAACTGAACAAAGACACAACCGTAGGGAATTTTGAAAAGTCATCACATATTTTGGGGATTTAAAATCTGCATATAGGTGAAGGTCTCTACACCTGGGAGAGAGAGGTCCAGGAAAAGACAAGGTCCTGTTCCTCTGCCTATTTGACTGGAGACCCTCTTCAAGCAGAAAGTGAAAGCTCATGCTGGTTTGTAAGCAGCCCAGTTCAAAGGTGTGACTTCATCCACAGTTCTCCTTTGCAAAGAATGGTCAAGCATTTAGAAATCTTCTCACTGGTTATTGCTGACCAATAAACTGTACTGACCCAGGGATAACTTCTAGAAACCAGGTTTAAACACTAAACTAGAATTTAAAAACACAAGAAATCTAGGAAAGGAATGTTGACAGATAAAAGAGGAAGAACCGAAATAAGATAAAAGCATTTATTTGGAGTCTCAGATTGTAATTCAGGAAGCACAGTTTCAGGTAGCAGGCAGAACTGTGTCCTCTTAGGAAGCATAAAGGCAGGGGTTTTTAAAGACAAAGAGGGGAATGCTTGTATACATTGCTTAAAAAGAATTTTGATTGATTTTGATGGCAAAAAACTAATCTTGGTTAAATGTAGTCATTGCTAAGGCTATCACTAAGCAAAAGTATATTACTGTAACAAGTTGCAGATGGTGTTCCTACAGAATCCTTGGAATATTCATCATTTGGCCCAGATCAAAAGTCCATGGTTCCACTTGGTAAGAACATGCACAAGGCCCATCTCCTTAATGGCCTCCCAGCTCCATTTTAAAAATCGTTAACACAAGTGACTCCATTTTATTTCACCTTTTACAGGTATCATAGTAGTATACTTCAGGGAATAAATAATCTATTAAGAATTAGAACAGAAAGTCACTGAACAAATAAATAGCAAGGAGAACAATACAACAAATAGCAACAAAAACAAATTCAAATGTAGAATTATTACAATATCTTATGTAAAATGTCCAGCTTTCAATAAAAAGTATGAGATATGCAAAGAAAGATGAGATTATAATGCATATACAGAAGAAAAAGCAACCAACACAAAATATCTCTCAGGGGACCCAGATGTTGGGCTTAGTAGAAAAGATATCAATTCAGCTATTTAAAAAGATGTTCAAAGAACTAAAAAATTAAAGTATGACAATTATGTCTCACCAAATAAAGATTATAAATAAAGATAGAAAATTACAAAAAAAAAAAGAACAAAGTAAAAAATTTGGAGTTAAAAATTACAATAACTGAAATGAAAAAAAAATTCTGAGAGGCTCAATAGCAGATCTGAACTGATAGAAGAATCAGCAAACTTAAAGACAGGTTGGTTGAAATTATCCTGTTTGATGAAAAGAAAAAATATAATAAAAAAAATGAATATTGCTACAGATGACTTAGTAATCTATGTATAAGATCCCAAAGAACTGGCAAAAAATATTTTCTGAAACTAGTAAGTGATTACAGGTCACAGGATAAAATCCAATATTTAAAAAGATACCATTTTAAATAAAACCAAAATTATGCATAAATCTAACTATATATATATGATCTATATGTAAAAAACTATAAAACCTGTGACAAAAGAAACCAAAGATCAAAGTAAATGGAGAAATACGCTGTGTTTATAACTGGTAGACTTTTTTAGATGTCATTTCTTCTTACCAGCTTGATCTATAAATTCAATATAATCTCAGTTAAAATTTTAGCAAGCTAATCTTTGTATGTAAAGGCAAAAGACCAAAGTAGTCAACAAAATAATGAAGAAAAAGAACAAGTCTGAAGGGCTCACACTATCAGATTTCAAGGCTTACTATAATGTAATTAAGATGCTTCTTTGTAGTGGTAAAAGAATAGACACATAAATAAATGGAACAGCAAAGAGCACTCAGAAAAACACACACACAAATACAGTCACCTGATCTTTGACAAGGGACCAAAGGCAATTCAGTGGAGAAAAAATGGTCTTTCAACAAATAATAGGACATCTTATTCCAAACAACAACAACAAATACAGACATTTCACAAATATTAACTCAAAATGAATTGCAGACCTACATGTAAAATTCAAAACTCTAAAAACTTCTAGAAGAAAACAAAGGAGAAAATAGATATGGCCTTGGGTTTGGTGCTGAGTTTTTAGATACAACTCCAAAAGCATGATCCACAAAAGTTAAATTGGATTTTATTAAAATGAAAAGATGTTTTATCTGCAAGACAGAATGAGACACTTAAGAGAATGAAAAAACAAATCACCTACTGGGGAAAATCTGCAAATCACATATTTGTCAAAGGACTTATATCCAAAATATTAAAAAAAAAACACTTAAAATTCAATAATAAATAAAGCAACCTAATTTAAAAATGGACAATGAATCCTAACAGAAAACTTATTAAAGAATGGCAAATGAGTATATGAAAAAATGTGCAACATCGTTAGTCTTTAGGAATTGGAAATCAAAACCACTACACACATATTAGAAAGGCTGATATTAAAAAAATGATTAAACAAAATACAGATTAGTATGTGAAACATCAGGAACTTTCATTCATTGCTGGTGAATGTTTATAGTAGCCTTCTTCATGATCACCAAAATGTGTTAAGTAATCCAAATGACCTTTAATAGATGAATGGGTTAAAAAAAAAAAAAACTGATACACCCGTGTGATAGAATATTATTCAGTGATAAAAAAAGAAATGAGCTATCAAGCCATAAAAAGATACAGAGGAATTTCAAATGTATATTGCTAGGTGAAAGAAGTAAGTCTGGAAAGGCTATACATGATAATCTCCAATTATAGGACATTCTGGAAAAAGTAAACCAATAGAGACAATAAAAAGGGGTTACCAAGAGTTTGGGGAGTGGGCTGAATAGATGAAACACAATGTATTTAGGGTGGTGAAACTACTCTGTATCATACCATAATAGTGGATACACATTATGCATTTTTCAAAACCCAAGGATTTTTATACTGCAAAGAGTAAAACTTAATATATGCAAACTAAAATATCATTTGGTAGGTTTGGGGAGCCCTGCATGGAATCCAGACTGTGTAAAGAGAATGTAACTGTATTATAAATATACGAAATACTCTCACTGAAGGGAATAAGAGGAAAAATTGTTAAGTAACTGGATATGAATGAAGTCTGAAGGCTTAAGGCAAAAGGACATGGACATAAACACTATACTCCAGCTGATAAAGTTTTTTCTCATGGGGGTATAAGGTTAACAATATTGATATAAATACTGGTACTGATACAAATGCATACTGGAAATGAACAAAGAAGTAGCTCTTTATCTTGACCTCCTACTATTCCTACCAGTCATTATCCAATAGTATCTTCAGTAATTAATGTTCTGATACTCAAAGGGAAAAATGAAGGAAGGAAGAAGGAAAAGAGAGAAGGACAGAGAGAAAAAGAAAAAGACAGGGGTACCTGGGTGGCTCAGTCAGTTAAGCATCTATCTTTGGCTCAGGTCATGATCCCAGGGTCCTGTGACAGAGTCCCATAGAGGGCTCCTTGCTCTGCAGGGAGCCTGCTTCTCCCTCTGCCTGCCATCCCCCCTGCTTGTGCGAGCTCTCTCTGACAAATCAATCAATCTTAAGAAAGGAAAGAAGGAAGGAAGGAAAAGAAGAGAAAAGAAAAGAAAAGAAAAGAAAAGAAAAGAAAAGAAAAGAAAAGAAAAGAAAAGAAAAGAAAAGAAAAGAAAAGAAAAGAAAA
>NC_081557.1:184880058-184896292 GCF_022355385.1 Mustela nigripes | reverse complement strand
AGAAAAGAAAAGAAAAAGAAAAGAAAAGAAAAAAAGAAGGAAGGAAGAAAAAGGGAGACAGAAAGACTGAGGAAAGAGTGAAAAAGGAGGGAAGGAAGAGGGGGAGAAGGAAGAAAGGAAGGAAACTCTTTGTATTTAGTGTTTAAGCATACCTGGAAAAAAGTTATTACGTTCAATTATTTTTCATATAACTCTCCACTATCTGGCTTTTATAAATAATTTGGACCACATGTGATAATGCGTTCAGCAGAGGTGAATTTTGACTAAACTTCATTAGAATAGAGACAAGCTCTGCATTTTATTCCTATATTCACCACTGAATCATTGAGTTTAAGTTTGGGAGCCTCAAATGTGACTTCAATAAAATGAGAAGGTATCTCTTTTCTCAGGTCACCTCACCTTTTAATGGGCTACACTGCATGCAATTCTAACTCTATATAGATTAATGTTTCTTCTTTAGTGCATATAATACACCATAGAATTGAGATAAACTGATAGAGATAATTCTGAGGTATATTACTTTTTTTATGCTCAGGCTTCATGGATTTGCAAGGAGTTACAGTTCGTATGGAGTCTAGTTCCCATTAATCAGCAGAGGGCAGTAGAACTCTAACAATGAAAACAGTATTCCAGTAAAAGCTCTGTACAGGTTACTTCTGCATAATTATTATTGCATAGATTTTTTTAACTGGTTTAGTTTATATTTTAACAACTCATGTATAAATAAATATATGCAAGTGCATCCTCAGTGAGTATTTAAAAATTAGCTATTATTATTTTAGCTACTGTTATCATAAATACTTTGGTATAGCATTTTTTCAAACAGCTAACTAAAAACCAAGTTTAAAAGAAAATATACCCAACTGAGGGTTACTGGAGGGGAGGGTCGTGAAGGGAGGGGTACCTGGGTGATGGACATTGGGGAGGGTATGTGTTGTAAAGAGCACTGGGTATTATGTAAAACTGATGAATCATAGACCTGTACTCCTGAAACAAATAATACATTATATGTTACTTTAAAAACTTAAAATAAAAATTAAAGCAGCCAAATTATTTCAATTACAATGAGAATAATGAAATTAGTTCTTGTCCTCAAATAAGGAGATGAGAATATTTATATTAGTAAAATAAATAAATCATTATCTATACAGAGCTGAAAATTCAAAATAAGCATGATTCCAGCTAGGAACTATTTTTTTAAGTTTTCCTTTAATTTTATATCATCTGTGAAGAATTAGAAATGAGCGATCAAAAAAAGGACAGCCCCCGGGGCGCCTGGGTGGCTCAGTGGAGTAAAGCCTCTGTCCAGGTCATGATCCCAGGGTCATGAGATCGAGCCCTGCATCGGGCTCTCTGCTCACCAGCGAGCCTGCTTCTCCCCTCTCACTCTGCCTGCCTCTCTGCCTACTTGTGATCTCTCTCTCTGTCAAACAAACAAACAAACAAATAAATAAATAAATAAGGACAGCCCCATTTTAGAGCTACAACCCAGAGACCTTACTAATTCTAAAAGGTGTTGTATGTAAATTTGGGGAAATGATTCATTTTAATTCCATTTAATCATTTGTATTATAGCTTTATTGATACATAATTTACATACAACAAAAGTACACATTTTAAAATGATATTGCCCCCAAAATGTATTCACACAACTAAGGAATATACAAAAAATCTGTAGAACATTTCTATCACCCCAAAATGTTTCTGTATGCCTCTTTAATCAATTGACGGTACTGGACTTTATATAAATAGGATCACGCAACATATACTTTTTTGTGATTGGTTTCTTTTGCTATACATAGTGGCTTTTTAGGACTTACACATGGAATATCATGTATAAGATTTATATATTGCTCCAATTTATAGCTGGGTAATATTCCTTTATATGAATATATCAAAATGTGCTTATCTATCCACTTGTTGAACGGTTGGATTATTTCAGTTTTGGGCTATTATAAATCAAGCTTCCAAGAACATTTACGTACAACTCTTCGGTTGGATATGTATTTTTGTGTCTTTTGAGTAAATACTTACAAGTACAATCACTGGGTCCTATGGGAGGTGCTCATTAACTTTATTAGAAACTGACTGAGCAGTTGGTTTACTAAGTATTTGTACTAGTTCTCATTCCCACAAAACAATGCATTTGAACTCCAGTGGCTCACATTCTCACAAACACTTCATATCATCAGTCTTTTTAATCTTGGTCATTCTATGACATGTATTATGGTATTTCATTGTATTTATAATTAGTTATTCTTTAATGATATTTTTTACAAAGATTATTTATTTGTTTATTTGACAAAGAGAGAGAGAGAGCAAAAGCAGGGCAACTGTAGACAGAGGGAAAAGGAGAAGTAGTCTCCCCACTGATCCAGAAGCCCCATGAGGGCCTCAATCCCAGGACCCTGGGATTATGACCTGAGCTGAAGGCAGACACTTAAGACTGAGCCACCCAGGCGACCCCCTTGATTAATGAATTAAACATCATTTAAAAATATATATATATGTTTTGATCATTTATTGAGCTTCTTTTTGAAATGCCAAATCATTTGGCTGCCTTTTTTTCTTATTTTTAATTTGGACTACTTTCTTTGTGTTGAACTGTAAGAGTTCTTACATATTTTTATACACATTCATACATAAGTATTGTGCTTTTTTATACATTTTTTATACAATTTGTATTAAGAGGAAAGCGGAAAGATTTGACTTTTTTTTTTAATCTGTAAATATCAGGAGTATTTTCACCCAGTCTGGTAGCACGGTTTCTCATTTTCTTAACTATCTTTAAAAAACAGAAATAATCCGTTCTGATAAAGTACAGTTTACAGAGTTTTTCTCATTTAATTTATGCACTCTGGTTTATGATCAGATCAGTGATCTAAAAGAAAAATCTTCGCTTATTTCATTGTCATGAATACTTTCTCCTGTTTTCTTTCTGAATGTTTAGAGTTTTAGGTATACCATGAAGAAATGTAATCTATTTTGAATTAATTTTTATGTAGGTTGTGAACAGTTGAAGTGTATTTTTCTCCTTAGAGAAATCCAGTTGTTCTGGAACCATTTTTTGAGAAGATTACCCTTTTCTTTTTAATTATTTTGGCACCTTGTAAAAAACATCAACAGACTTTATGTGTTGGTCTATTTCTACAATATCTATTTTGTTCTAGTGAACTTTATTTTTATTCTTTGGCCAGTACCACACTGCCTTAATTACATGACTTTATAGCAGCAGTTCTCAACTGGGGATTATCTGGACTGCAGGAGACACTTGGCAATGTCTGGAAACATTTTTAGTTGTCAAACTATTGGGGGTGGGAGATGCTACTAGCATCTACTGTACAGGAGCCAAAGATGTTGCTAACCATCTGACCATGCACAAGACAGTTCCAGGGAAGAAAGAATCATGTAGCCCAAATTATCAAATGTGGCTAGGTTAGGAAACCCTTCTTTATCGCAATTTTTAAAGGCATTTAATATAAATCCCCCAACACTCTTCATTTTCAAAATCATTTTGGCTTTGTTAAACTTATTATTTTCCTCTGTAAATTTAAAGTCAGCTTGTAAATTTAAAAAAATTAAAAATCTGGAAGGATTTAAATTGACATTTTGTAGATCATTTTCAGGAGAACTGACATCTTAATAGCTTTGAGTCTTCTGATCAATGAATATGATGTATCCCTCCATATATACAGACCTCTAATCTCAACCAATGTATTTTAAGTTGCAATGTCCAAGTCTTGCACATATTTTATCAAATTACAATAAATATTTAATTTGCTTTCATGCTTTTAAAAGGGTATGTTTATTTTACTTTACATTTTATTCATGAATAGTTAAGAATATTCATACTTAACAAAATACAATTGCTTTATCTGTATTGACCTTTTATCTTTGATGGTTTTAAATTCATTTATTTCTAAAAGATTTTTAATGTATTTCTTAGGGTTTTCAAGGTCTAGATATTATGACGGGTTATTTTTCCTTTTCCTGTTTCTTATTCTTTGTTTCTTACTGATTCTTACCTAATCCTATTGTTTCCTATCCTTGTCCCTACATTAGGTAGGATTTCTAGTTCAATAATAAACAGATATGACAGTGAACACCCCTATCTTATTTTGCTTAGGAGAAAACATTCAGTACTTCACAAAATATGGTATCAGCTGTAGTTTTTTTATAGATGGTCTTTATCAGATTTAGGAAGCTTCCTTCATTTCATGAGTTCTAGATTTTCTTTTGTTTTGTTTAATCATGAATGGGTATTGAATATTGGCAAATGCCTTTTTTCCATCTATTGAGATGATCATAGTTTTCTCCTTTATTTTTTGTCCATGTGATGAATTATATTCATTGATTTTTTGAATGTTAAACCAAATATACATCCTTGGGATAATCCTACTGGGTCATGATGTATTATCCTTTTTATATAGCATTTAATTTAATTTGCTAGAATGTTGTTAAGGATTTAGTATCATGTTCATAAGATCTTCAGAGTTTTTTGTTTTCCTGTTACATCTTGATCTGTTTCTGTTATTATGACAATGCTGCCTCAAAAAAGCATTTCTTCTCCTTTGTTTTTAAACAAGTTTGCATGTGTATCAGGACTATTTTTTTTCCTAAAGCATTCAACAGTGAAACTCTAAGAAGGTGTTTATTATGAATTTGATTCCATACAAATACATACACATACACACAAATACACAATTGTTCAGTTTCTATTGTTTCTTTTGTAAGTTTAATTATTTGAATCTAGTCTTTATCTAGTTTAAGCTATAAAATTGCTTTAAATTTGTTTGTAATATTCTATAATAAAATGTCTGACTCTATTTTTTGATGTTTGAGCAATGACGGATTTTAAACCTCAACCCTCTGTCTTTTCCTTTTGCTTCGTATCTAGGAAAGCCAGTAGGTGAGCTTTTTATGTTCTTTCCTTTGATATCAATGGGAGTTTCAAACCATGAAAGCCCCTGCCTACATAAGGGAACCCTCACCGCAACTCCTTACCATCACCACAATTACAAAAAAACAAACAAACCAATTTCCTTCCCCTGGTTTCTCAAACCATTTTCAAATAGCTTGGGTTCTTGCCCTGCTAGCTTCATTATGCAAGTAATAAATATTTTCATATCTTCTTGGCATGCATAGGCATCATTAGTCTTGATATCTGAACCAAATTTTGTGTAGTAATCGATATTGCTTCTGAAGAGTGATCATAATATATATTTTTGTTTAATATTTTAAAAGTTTCTTAGATTTGTAATGCTGTCACTTTTTCATCCCTCATCATAATCAGTCTACATAAATATATGTATCAATTTTATTAATTCCTGTAAAGAACTACTTTTGGGTTTATTTTCTCTGTTTTTTAGTTAGTTGCTACTCTTTATTACAGCTATACTTTATTTATTGAGTTTAATTTAGACTTATTTTTTTCTCATTATTTAAGTTCTAATCTTATCTTTAATTTTGTTTTCTTTTTTCTAATAAAAACAATTATCATAATGCAGTTTCATTTATTTTGTTTACTTTCTCATTATTTATGGCAGGAGGACAAGTACAGTACCTTTTACTTCATTATAAAAAAAGATATGTAAGCCCTTTCATTGCATTAATTTTTCACATTAATTTTTAATGAATCCAAAAAATTCTGTTTCATACTTTCTAAGTAGAACCCGCTTTAGTTAACTCAGTGATCATGTTACTATAAAAAAACTAAGCTGTTCAAACTTAAGAGACTATTCTTATGGATTGTCCCAAAAAGAATTTTTTGTCTCCAAGAGAATTTTTGTAGACAGTCCTTTTG
The DNA here is from genome assembly GCF_022355385.1 of Mustela nigripes. NCBI lineage: Eukaryota > Metazoa > Chordata > Mammalia > Carnivora > Mustelidae > Mustela > Mustela nigripes. Next base: position 184,890,489 of record NC_081557.1, on the reverse strand, counting down.
AGGTTATCTAATGGGAGGCATTTTAGCTTTTATCTCTTACGTATTTTATGTATTTTATATCGATTGTTACCATTGTTTCTTTTCACAATTGGAGGCCAAGTTTGTTAACCTATGATTGGAATTCCTGAATTTCCCAATGGACTTGTTATTTTGTTCTATTAGAAAGACTTACATAAAGACCTTAATCAGAGGAAGCTATTTAGAGCAGTGATCATTTTATTACCAGTATATTTTTACTGTAGGGCTCTACCTTGATTATCAGTAATTTTGGCTAGCAAGTCTCTTGTTTCTGTGTCACCTTTTTAATACCCTTTCTGTGTAATGAATTAGTCTCTAAGTAAAACAACCATCAGTTATTATAAATTTGTCCACCTTTTAAAAGAACACATTATCATGCTCTAGAGAAGACCACAAATTTGGACATTTGAGACCATTTGATTTCTGATAGGAGACTGGTTGTTACAAGACAGTCTAGATTAGTTATTGAATATTCTGCCTAATATTGTCCCTTTTTATTTTAAAAATAGCACCCACTAATAAACACTATTAAATGAAGAGTTGTCATGGAATTTTCTGAAATATCCATTTGTTCACGGATATTGCTTAACTTGGAAACACAATCCTGGGCTTCTCCTTAATTGGTTAAGACTAAGAGAGTTAGTGCATAGAAAATTTTAATTTGATAATAAGATGAGAAAATTAGACTTCATAATAGGTAATAAACTAGTTTGGTGTTTTCATTTAGCAATAGAGAGTGTACTGCACATTGAACCCTCATATTTAAAAGTAGTCTTCATTTAAAATCTGATAATGCTTTGCTAATTTAGTTGAGACTACAGATAGATATTCTTGGGCAAATGAAAATAAACTTTGGTTACTAGATCAAGATATAGTCTGTAACAAGCATATGTCTTTAGTTTGTGTTAAGTTTTTTACTTGATAGTCCTAAATCATGCCTAACATATTCATGTACACACAAACAGAAAAGTTTAAGGTAATCAGGAAAAACTCATCTGAATTCCTACAAGCTTTTTTCCACTTACTACTGTCTTCTGCCCTGGGACTACAGCCCCTTCTCTAGTTACTTCTTGAATTATGCATATTGATGTCCACATCAGCTATATTATGTAACTTCTAAAAATAATCCTTCTGTGGTAAATGTTATCTGGTAGCCCTATTAGAAAGTAGAATCCTATTTATTAAATTGGCAGGAGTCATATGACAAAGAATAAAGTAGTGTGCTTATGATAGCAATTTCAAAGTATAATTATAGGTTGGCACTAAAGGATTTAGGATTGCAGAAATGTTCACTACTTAAATGGCTTTTATAAATAAAGGCAAAATATGTTCACTTCCCCTGAAGGCTTACTACTGAATGTCTACATTCAAGGCTGTATTTTATTATCTTCTGGCTCCACCAGACATTTTTACTGTAAGCAAAAATACCTTTTATTCTCTTTTATAGTTACTACCATTCAATTTGCTTTATTTCATGATTTTCAGATAATTTAGAACTGTGCTCTGTGGGATCTGATGTTCTTATTCTTTGTTTCTTACTGAATCTTACTGATTATGTTAGTGGAATTAATAAAATATATAATGATACACATATTTTAAGAAAGACATTAGTGGCTATTTTATATTGACAGATAATTCTCTTTGAGAGATTACAGAGTAAACAGAGATTTATTGGAAACCAGTCTCTCTTGCGAGTGAAATCATAGGACAGAATTTGGATAGTCACCCTTCTGCTTCTTAACAAGTGTGAGAGGTTGTTTCTTTCAACGATCCTTTTTTTTTTTTTTTTTAAGATTTTATTTATTTATTTGACAGAGATTACAAGTAGACAGAGGGGCAGGCAGAGAGAGAGAGAGAGGGAAGCAGGCTCCCCGCTGAACAGAGAGCCCGATGTGGGGATTGATCCCAGGATCCTGGGATCATGACCTGAGCCAAAGGGAGAGGCTTTAACCCACTGAGCCACCCAGGTGCCCCTCAACAATCCTTCTTTTGTAATGTCTGTCTATGTCTCTCCATAGGCTCTCAATTCTCAGAAATCAGAGGACCTTTTGGTCATGTTTTCATTTTGAAGCCCCGTAGCTTATCTGGAGGACCATAAATGTTTTTAATTTTGGTTCCTTTACTTTTTGAGGCTCATTGAAAAAACTGTCAGTCAAATTAAAAGCGTCTAGCAATTTCCTATTATAATTTTAGTTGTAAGCTTAATTCTAAAAGACAGAAAAATGTTCCATTTATTTTTTTCTCAAGTATCTGACACAGATTTTTTTTTTTAAACTAGTCTAATTTTTAAAATCTCTTATTGATTCACCTTTATTTTGTTTGCAATTTTGAATCTTTGTTTAATCTACTATAAGAAAAAGGATCCTGAAATGGCCTTATAAAGTGTATTTCACATCTTTTCCCTTGATCTTTCAAAGACATTTTTAAAAGCATGCACAACTGGATTATTTGGATTTCCTCCTAGTTTCTCCTATCTTCCTACTTCTAACTATGTTTCCTCATATGAAAGGCTGACAATTAAGTAACTTGCTGGTACCTTTCTGGCAGTCCAGAACGATGGGTACCTCAGACAATTCTGAATTCTTCAGACAACTTCTGCCTAAATTCCTGAGGTTAAAAAAAGAGAAAACTTTATTGGTGGACCTGAAATTAGGTCTAGACCAGAGTTATCTGCTCTGGGAGTGAGCCTTCTGGTCCTATAATTTTTAGGGAACATGGTACAACATGGCTGAGGAAAAGGTAGCCCACTTAAGAGGTGAGAGGCAAGAGTAAAAGGACATATGTGGATTATGAAGGTAAAGTAAAGAAAGATGTGAGAGAAGGAGATATCAGATTTGGCAAGTTTTAAAACAGTCTATTGTGGAATCAGTGTTTGTTTTTGAAGTTTCAGATACCAATTAATGAGGTGACTATTGAATATTTGGTATTATTTTAAAATTTTGGCTTTCTTCAAAAGCATAATAACTGTGAAACATTAAAAGTCCTCGAAACAATTTTTGTTTCTAATATCTAAACCATTTACTAAGGAAAATATAATATCTGGGAATATAGTGGGAGTTTAAGAAAGATGCATGAATATTTCCAGGAAGATTAGCAGCTTTGAGGTAGATGAACCCATAATAAACAAGAGAGGATCTCTGTAAGCTGTTACATGTGTTTGCTTATAAATGATGTTCTGTGTTATCCAACCCAAGCAAAGAGTAGGAAAAGGCCATGTAAACAATGATGCAATAATCACTGACCTGGGAATATGAATTAAACAGAGTGACCTTTTTCACAAACTGACAAGATATCAAGTGAAGTCAAGAGCTTCGAGGGCAGTGACAGCCAAGATTTGACCAGTCATTTTAGACCAAATTACCCCTAACAGTTTAATGAACCTCTAATTGTCATTCTTTTGGGTTGATTTAGATTATATTGGAGGTTTATCCAGCTGGTGTTTCCTGAGTCAGGTTCATGTATATCTCCATGACCAATGGTACCAGAATCTCCTTCAGGTCACCATGTAACCCATTTTAGAAGCATGAGAAACACACAAATACGGGAGTTTATTAAGATGTCCACACGAGGGGGGCACCTGGGTAGCTCAGTCATTAAGCGTCTGCCTTCAGCTCAGGTCATGATCCCAGGGTCCTGGGTTCGAGTCCCACATCGGGCTTCCTGCTAGGTGGGAAGCCTGCTTCTCCTCCTTCCATTCCCTCGGCTTGTGTTCCCTCTTTGTGTTTCTCTCTGTCAAATAAATAAAATCTTTAAAAAAAAAAAAAGATGTCCATGCAAGTTCTAATCCCTAATATTAGTCTCTTAGTCTATGTATCTCATAGTGGTTCTGCTTCTTGATGGAAATGTAATATGCCTATTCAAGACATGGATCCTTTCCTATTTTAATCTTGGTGATCTTCCACCAGTAAACTTGTATTGCAGAACTTGTAGGAACTTGCACAGTTTCCTGCATATCTAATAAATATTTTTCCTGTGATAAACAAATCCATACTCACTCACTCTTACTATTCTTAATAGGCACTAAGCAAATGCTGCCATAATTCAATTTAACTGGCTCTACTTCAACAAAGATAATCTCATGCTCCTGAAACCTGATTATTCAAAGCCAATAGAACAGGGTTAGAAAAGTTATTGGAAACAAGGGATGGTGTAGCCATAAGATCAATGTCTCCTTTCTTCTTGATTCAATTGCCTCCATTTCCATCTGCCTCTAATGACAGTGAAGTTTTAGTTATCCTCTTAAAACTGATTTATGTTTAATGTAAATCAACTATACTATACAATGACTGTACAATGATATAATTGGGTATACTGTTAAACAAATTAAATTTGTTCATGAAATGTAACTTTGAAAATGAGATGTGTATTTTAATGAATGACAGAGCTGAGGATGGACTTTATACTGAATCTATAATGTGGATCTATGGCATTTTTCTTTTAGAGAAATGTGGGAAGAAGTTGCAAGAATTATTTTCTTTGAAATTAATGCCATGGTGAATATTATCATTATTATCACCATAAACAGATAAATCAAATTAGAAATGAGAAATAAACTTTACCCATTGTATTCCTAACTTAATTTTAAAACACTGAAACTAGAAACATGGTTCAAAACACATAAATACAGGTATCAAGTGGAATGCCTAACCATTCCCTCAGCTGATATATGGATACATTTTAGTATCTAAAATAAGAAAAATAGCAAACATTTGCCAGATTTAATAATTCTTTCTAAAAAAATACAGAATGAGTATTCTTTGGGGTTATTTCTTTATGAACATAAATTCCTCCTCAATAAATGTACTTAATAAATTCTCTGTGAAATTTAATAGCTAATCTAGTTAGCTATCTACCCAGAATATTCTTGCTCATCACCTCCACAGTTTTGTTGAGGAGAAAGACAGAAGACCAGATATGATAGTATTTTAAAATTTCTTCTATGTTAACTTTCCCTTAAATAAAAAAGAAAGGGTTGTCATTAAACCTTCTGGCATAGACAGAAATGTAGGGAAAAAATAAATGATTCATATCACCCTTTATAATTTGGAGGATATTAAATATTCTCTATATTAAGGATACTCAGGCTAACATAGCAACAATAAATTGTTATTATAGTAACTAATATTTTAGTGAAATATGTCTGATGCTCAATCTTAAATGAATACCCCAAAATCCAGTTCAAATAAATTGATTTATTAATTGATATTTCAAAGATGGTCAAGAAACAAAATATACAGATAAGAAGTGTATGAAAAGATGTTCAACATCATATGTCACTAGAGAATTACAAATTAAAACCATGAGATACCAATACACCATTAGAATGGCTAATATTTAAAACACCGACAACACAAAATGCTGGTTAGGATACAGAGCAACAGGAACTCTCACTCTTTGATGGTAGGAATGCAAAACAGTACAACCACTCTGGAGACACTGTGGCAGGTTTGTTTTTTGGTTTTTGTTTTTTGGTTTTTGTTTTTTTTTAACTAAACATTCTTACCATATGATCCAGCAATCACACACCTCAATATTTGTCTAAATGAATTGGAAACTTACATTTACACAAAAACCTGAATGTGTATAAACATGGATGTTTACAGCAGCTTTATTCATGACTGACAAAATTTGGGAGCAAATAAGATGTCCTTCAGTGATAAGTGGATAAATTACCAGTGGCATATCCAGACAACAGAATTATTATTTAGCACTAAAAAAGAAATGAACTGCCAAGCAATGAAAAGACATGGAGGCAACTTAAATGCATATTACTAAGTGAAAGAAGCCAACTTGAAAAGCCTACATATTATATAATTCAGACTATATGACTTTCTGGAGAAGGGATAATTATGGGCATAGTAAAAAGATGAATGAGTGCAGAGCACAGAGGATTTTTAGAGCAGTGAAGCTATTCTGTATGATACCACATTGGTGGATACATGTCATTATACATTTGTCAAAACCCACAAAATCTACAATACCAAAAGTGAACCCTAATGTAAACTACAGACTTTGAGTGATAATAATGTGTCAATGTACATTCATTGATTTTTAACAAATGTACCTTTAGTGCTGGATGTCCATAATGAGGGAGACTATGGATTTATAGGGGGTGGGAAGCATAGGACCCTTTTCTGTACTTTTCATTTTTGTTGTGAACATAAAACTTCTCTAAAAACTCTTTTTTAATTTAAAAAAGTAATGAAGATTTGATTTGACTCTAAAATTAGCTTGTAGATTTATCTTATTATATTCAATATGATTAACTTCACAAATTACTGAAATGATCAAAACTTCATTATGGGTATGCCAACTTCTACTGAAGAGATACCAAATGGTAGGAATGCTATGTATGGTTCAAAAGTCTTGAGTTCTACTGTAAATATGGTGCTTTATATTCTAAAATCAAGGATGATTTCTAGGTATTTTTCCCTAAATCTAAATTAACTCATAATCAAAATCTAGACAATTATTCCCTTCCAGTGTTTGATTCCATTATTGGTCTTTGATTCTTTTGGAACTTCTCTGAAATTTTTTCAGATGTTCAGATGTGAGAAAACTATCCAACCTTGGGATGAGAACAAGGTTTTTGACAGAAGAAGATATTTCTTAACAAATGGAATTGTCTTGAATCTATTGTTCTTTTGTTTTTTAAAAAAAGATTTTTATTTGTTTATTTGACAGATCACAAGTAGGCAGAGAGGCAGGCAGAGAGGAAGCAGGCTCCCCACTGAGCAGAGAGCCCGATGCAGGGCTGGATCCCAGGATCCTGGGATCATGACCTGAGCTGAAGGCAGAGGCTTTAACCCACTGAGCCACCCAGGTGCCCTTTGAATCTATTGTTCTTATAGTCATATTTCATCACATTTAAGTGTATTATTCTCTCTCATTTTTCTTACTCTTGCCCTCTTCCCTACTATCTATAACCCACATAAACACACACACACATAGCAAAGTATTTTCCCTTTACTTTCTGAAAACTGTCCTCTACTATATTGGGTAGTACAGTGTATATATCATTCTCCCTTTCCTATGTGTCTTATCATTTTCTTTCCTTCCTTGTGAGATTTCCCTCAAATTTCCTCATAAAAATTCTTCTTTTTTTTTAAATATTTTATTTATTTATTTGACAGAAAGAGATCACAAGTAGATGGAGAGGCAGGCAGAGAGAGAAAAAGGGAAGCAGACTCCCTGCTGAGCAGAGAGTCCAATACGGGACTCGATCCCAACATCCTGAGATCATGACCTGAGCCGAAGGCAGAGACTTAACCCACTGAGCCACCCAGGCGCCCCAAAAGTTGTTGTTCTTAATGGTTCTCTCACCAGGGGCTAACTGTGCCAGAATTTTAACTTACTTTTATATTTTAAGATGTATCTTCATTCAAATGTAGTAAAAATTTCAAAGGCAGACAGTTAGCTCAATGGATAAATTCTGTTTAAAAAAATATTACATAAATGCCCTTTGATTACAGAAAAATAGAGTAAAAAATTTACTCATTGCTTTGAGGAGCTCTGACTTTAAAATCAGTCCAAATACTCATATTTCAGTACCAACTACTAAATAGTCTTAAAGTAATATAAATTTGTGTTGGGATACGTGTTGGTAGACCTGGGATTTTATTTCTTCATCTGTGCAAGTTAACTAATCCTTTCTACTGAGTAGTATGGAAGACTCCATCTAAAATGAAGCTGAGTGTTGGCAGGAGCATACTGGACCAGAAAGACAGCTTCCAGGGGTAGATAAGTAATAAAACAGCTCAAGTGATCCTAATGATCCCAAAGCCTAGAGTATGGATAACTGGTTGAAAGATGAACCATGGCCTCAAGATATTGAGCTAACATGTGCAGCATGAAAACACTCATTGGAGATTACAGAAATAATTAGGAAACATTGGGGGTCAACTGAGCTGTTATTGAGTTAGCAGATTTGGGGATAAGAGTTCTATTCTTGATCCTCTACTCTTCATATTTTTAATGCTCTTCTTGGATGATCTTATCTCTTCTTAAAATAATGATTACTGAATATATCCAAAGAAATCATTCTTCTTTGACTTCAAACCGACATATTCACTTCCTGCTATTCTTGGGTGTTTCAGAGGCACCCAGGTACTCACAAGCCAGAAACACAAGGTCATTATTAACTTCTCTTCTCTTTCACCATCCCCTACCTACAATGAACTGTTCAATGATGCATGTTTTACGTATTATTTCTCAATTCTGTCATTTCATTTCCATAAAAACTATCTCAACTCTTATAGCACTAATTCAGGTCATGAATATAACTTTGTGCTACAAAAAATCTCCTGCCTAGAACATGCTATCAATATCCTCCTTAAATCCATAATCTACACTATAAATGGAGAGACCTGCAAAATATCAATCTATGTATGTTCTGTTTTAATGGTTCTGCATTAATTAGAGAATAAAATTCAGGTGGCTTTACATGATATATGAGGCCTTCTACCATTTGATCCCTACTATTACCTGTCCTGTACTTCACTATGAAATAACACCACACTGCTTCTAGTTTTGCTTACATACCATTGTATTTCAGCATTCTCTTCCCTTCCATGGGTGTTTCTTTTCCTTTGCAATAGGATATATTATGAGGCTAAGAGTATGAGGTCCACCGTTTCCTCAGATGTACACTGGATTTTGAAACTTGAGTACTACAGAGTTGAGTGGAGTGATGCATTTCCTTTCATAGACTTACTTCTGTTCAACTGCATAGGCTTGAAGAACTCTAAGAAGAAACTCTTCATGAGCAGAAAAAGGACTACATCAGAGGGTCTCTGTCTTCACATTTTGTGGGCAATGACAGTTCTCATCCAGAGGTGGAACTGAGGGTGGGCCCCATCCAAACATAACACCCTATCAAAATGACATCAGTACAGCTTACAGAAAATGCTAGGCATTAAACCAAGTAAAGCTAAAACTACGACTGTGGGGATAAGAAGAACTAAGAATTAGGCTTGTTCTCTCCCTCTCTACCTCAGAACCATTTTTACCTTGTAGAAACCAACATGATCCATACTGGACCAGAAGACAGAACAAGGAACTAATTAGGAGCCAAAGAACATCGTTGGTCTACCACCAACAGTAAGTACTTGTACTTAGTATGATGCACACAAACAAGCAAGGCTGTCAAGAGTGCTAGTGGCAGGTCCTTCCTCTGTCATTGCTGATGTTCTACTTCTTAACTCTTACATTAACAATCTTTGTAACCAGCATGCTCTGCATTCCAACAACAATCTTTAAAATTTACTTTCTTTACATTATAATTAATCAGTTGTCTGTACTCTGAAATTCAATTATCTTAAAGTTTGTCACCTTCCCTTAATTATTTATCTAAGGGCTTTTTTTTTTCAGATGAAATATTTCTATAAGTTCTAGGCAGAGTAACTCAGTTTTGTTTTGTTTTCAGAGTAGGTGGTTATTTTCATTTAAGCTATTTTTTTATTCTTTTATTTTTTGGGGGTTTGTATTATATCTTCTTTTTCTTCAAAAGTGTATTAGAGATAATACATATCTAAAGGTTATGTTGAAAATTCCAATTATTCTATACATACTCAATTTCTGCCCTAGGTTAAGTTATGAAGTATCTTTTTTGACTCATCATTTTATTACTTCTTCACATCCGGGACTCTCAGTCTGATAATCTGGTTGCTCTGTCCTATCCTCCACTGCACATACAAATGATAGTCTTGCTGAGGTGCCATATATGGGCAGGTAGAAAAAGAGAAAAATATCTTGTTTTTTTTTCTCATATTAAATGCAAACATGAGTACTAGTTTATTTATGTACTAGTTTATTTATTTATTTAGTAAGATTTTATTTATTTAAGAGAGACAAAGCAGAGCATGAGAGACAGCACAAGCAGGAGGGAGAGGGAGAAGATGAGGAAGAGGGAGAATCAGACTCTCTGCTAAACAGGGTGCCTGAAGCAGGCCTTGATTCCAGTACCCTGGGATCATGACCTGAGATGATGCTCAGGTGCTTAACCAACTGAGTCACCCAGTTGTCCCTATGTACTATTTTTAAATTGTGCTTTTCTGAAAATGAAAAATAAGAATAATAGAGAAATAACATATTGTCATATTCCAAGACTTAAAATGTTATTAAAGAAAACAACTTTGTTATCAATATATTAACAGATAAAAATCCAGAGTCCCATCCATTTTTTTTCACCTTCACCATGCCCAATTCTCTTTTTTCTCCAAACAACATCTCTTTATAAACCTTTATATTTACTTTATTCAGAAGGGTAATTACGATTCTTTTTATTTTCTGAATTTATTTTTTAATTCTATCATCTCAGTGTGTATACATTATGTATACATAATAATTATGTATACATTATGTATACATAATAATTATGTATACATTATGTATACATAATAATTATGTATACAT
>NC_081557.1:184817198-184880048 GCF_022355385.1 Mustela nigripes | reverse complement strand
AAAAATGTGTATACATTATGTATACATAATAAGAGTGAGGAGAAAATAAAATTGGGTAAGAATTGAGAATTTTACTTCTGTTTTCATGAAAATGTTTTATTTTACCCAAAATAAGTTCCTATTTATAAGGAAAAGATAGTATTATAGGCCATAAGGGCCTCATAGTCTAGTTGAGAAGACCAGACAAGAGCATATAAAAAATAATTCTAATTAGTATAAGCAATGCAATAAATTAGCATTATAGACCAAATGTTTATGTCCACCCTTCTCCTAAATTCGTATGAAGCTTTGACTCCCAGTGTAGCTATATTTGGAGATAGAGTCTTTGAGGAGGCTATTAAGGTCAAATAAAACAATAAAGGTAGGCTCCGATCAAATAGGATTAGTGTCATTTTAGGAAGACACCAGAGGGGTGCCTGGGTGGCTCAGTCCATTAACCATCTGCCTTCAGCTTTGGTCATGATCCCAGGGTTCTGGGATCAAGCACCACATCAGGATCCCCTTTCCCACTGCTTGCTGCTCCCCTTGCTTGTGTGCATGCTTTCTCTCTCTTACTCTCCTCTCTCTCTTTCAAATAAATAAATACATAAGTCAAAGAAGAAGAAGAAGAAGAAGAAGAAGAAGAAGAAGACAATACCAGAGAGATTACTCACTCTCTCCCCCTCTGCACTCAGGCACCAAGGAAAGGCTTTGTGAGGGCATAGTGAGAAGGTGGTAGTTTATAAGCCAGGAGGAAGAGATTTCATCAGAGACCAAACTGCTGGCACTTTGATTATGGACTCCTAGCATTCAGAACTGTGAGAAAATAAAATTTTGTTGTTTAAGCCATCCAGTCTGTGATATTTTATTATAGCACCTGAGCACATTAATAAAATTTAGTAACATTATAATAAATGTGACAGAAAGTCAAAACTCAAGGCTCTCTACATTTGGACTTTTCATATTCACAGGATTTCAAGGTAAGGGGAAAAGGAATACATTCAAGACTTAAGTATATCAATTTCTAGGGTGGAAACCCATAATCCCTTCTCAAAACCCACTGTTTTCCTCTGGATAGTGCCAAATAAGAAGAAACATGGGAAATGAGGTAGGAAATATCAGAGTTAAGATGCTAGAACCAAGTTTTACAGGATGCCCCATTTTGATGACTAAAGAGAGAAAAATATGAGAGGAAAGGAGGTGATAAAGAACAATCCCCTAAAGCATAGCAGTAAAATGTGATTTGTTGAAACCCATAACGCATTACAGAAGCAGTGAGTAGTTAATATCAAATATCACTGAGAGATGAATTTTTTTTTTAAATAGACTACAAGGATTACTGAGCAATAAACCACCAGTATCTTTAGAAAACAAGGTGGAAATGGAACCTGGGTTATAGGGGTGAGAGAGAAATTAAGGAGGATTGAGAGAGTATCTATTTGAAATAGAAAACGGGAATTGCCTGAATGTTAGATCTGTCTTCTCAGGATCTAAGATCTGATGCTGGTCAGGAAACTCCAGATGAGTCTCAGCTGCCTCCCTTCACTGATACTGTTTTGAGTTCTTATACTTCGATATTCTATACTTATCTCCATGCATCACCTAGTTTTCTCAGGTTGCTAGAGACCCAAGGTTCACATAAAGGCGGCCCTTGGTCCTTTCCTCTATATGCACAGAGAGGACTGGTAGTCACAACATGGCAATGTGGTTCAGGGAGGACTGCAAACCTTAGGCTCATCTGCTAGGTTCAATTATCTGCTTTGCTATTTATTTGCTTTGCAAACTTGCACAAGTTACTTACATGCTACTTAACATGTGACATTTTATCATCAACAAAATATAAAATGTAAAAAAAGAGTCAACTGTGAAGTTTGGAAATATATATAAAACACCTGGTGAATTTAGAATGGAAGAAAGGGATTCCACTTCCCTTCACTGTTAGGCATATACATTTTTATTACACATTTCCTTTGCTAGCCACAGAGTCACTTTTAATCTCTTGTATCACTTCTCAGCATGTCCCATTTTGAGCTACAATTCTCATTCAATTTAAGTCAGTTGTATAAACCTCTCTCCCCATGCTATATATTTATATGAGAATCTTATGATATAAACATTTATTTAAGGGGCGCCTGGGTGGCTCAGTGGGTTAAGCCTCTGCCTTCGGCTCAGGTCATGATCCCAGGGGCCTGGGATCGAGTCCCGAATTGGGCTCTCTGCTCAGCAGGGAGCCTGCTTCTCCTCATCTCTCTCTCTGTCTGTCTCTCTGCCTATTTGTGATCTCTCTCTCTGTCAAATAAATAAATAAAATCTTTAAACAAAATAAATAAATAAATAAATAAACATTTATTTAATAGTATCATTAAAAAATTAATGTCATCTAACAATTTAAAACTCCTGTATATAATAAATATTTCTATATTGTTAAATTTTTATTTCTAAATTGAGAGATTTAACCTTATACTTTAAAAATATGATGAAAATCATACACAATGATCAGTTGTATGTGAGTTAAAGTTGAATAACATAATTTTACTAGCTATGTGGCCTTGGGTAATTTACTTAAATTTTTTTGGCCTTAGTATCTTTATTTATAAAACTGACAAACAGTAATATCTATCATAAAGTTATTATGAAAATTAAATATCACAGGCAAAGCACTTAGCATGCTGCTTAACATATAGCAAGCATTCAACAAGCATTAACACTGAAATCAAATACTAATAACTTGGTTAAGAGGGGACTGAGAACTAGAGATGACTGTTTCTTTTTTTTTCCAATAAACATGTATCATATAGTAATGAAGACATACTAAAAATTATAAAATCAAAAGACAACTACCATATGATCTCCCTGATATGAGGAAGTGGAGAAGCAACATGGGGAGGTTAGGGGGGTAGGAGAAGAATATATGAAACAAGATGGGATTGGGAGGGAGACAAACCATAAGTGACTCTTAATCTCACAAAACAAACTGAGGGTTGCTGGGGGGAGGGGGGTTAGGAGAGAGGGGTGGGGTTATAGACATTGGGGAGGGTATGTGCTATGGTGAGTGCTGTGAAGTGTGTAAATCTGGCGATTCACAGACCTGTACCCCTAGGGATAAAAATACATCATATGTTTATTTTTTAAAAAGTAGATATTAATTTTGTTATTAGTTGTTTTGATTTTTCTTTTTTAATGAAGGGAAGGATTCATGCTCTCCATGTAGCACCATTTTTCTTTTAGGTCCATGGAAAAAAGCTAACGATCTTCTCTCTTTAATGCATTATCCAGTCATTCTTCACCATAACTAGTAAAGAAGCTAAGCAGATTCCAGAGTGATAACCCCTGCTGGAAAAACAATGTTTCCACTTCCCTTTCTCTTATTATTTCTTTTGCTTTTAAGAATAATAATTTTGATGCCAATATCTGAGAATATTAAACATGATCAATCAATTCTATCAAAGACACATGTATGTTACAATTATGGGCATGAAGAGACATCCCAGTGAATTTAGGGACATTTTTCCCAATAAATTTTGATACTGCATCAGGCACCTTTGTAAGACAGCCACTAATACTGGGTGTTATACACAACTAATAAATCACTGAATCATTGAACACTACATCAAAAACTAATGACATACTATATGTTGGCTAATTAAATTTAAATTAAGAAAAAAAAAAAAGACAACCACTAACAATTGACTGGAGCTTACACAATAGATAATCCTTGTTAGAAAACAACAGAAATCAAAGTTTTCAGAGAGCAGCAATATTCAAGAAATCTTTTTGTTGTTGTTTTTAATGTAAAGAGTAAGAAGATGAGACCCTTTGGTATAAGGTCAAGTCATACAGCACATATATAAAGACACACACCCATACACAGTTTGCAGGCAAATTATTCTGACTCTTAATCCAACAATATTTGTGATGGACATTTTAAAAATGTAATCCTTTTGTTTATTAATATAAACCAGGAGCATATTACGATGAAGCCAAAGAACCTAAGAATTTTTGAAATATATATTTATAGATAGAATTGACTTTCAAATTGTTTTCCAGATAGGTTCAGTTTATAGAATAAGTAGCAGTAATGTAGGCTTTGCAGCAATGAAAGCTATCCTATCAGTACCATGTGGACATTATTAACAGTTTGTAAGAAAAATTGACAGTAATATAATTCATATTCTCAGCAGGCATCTCTTATGCAATACAAAAAAAATGTTTCCAGAGTTATAACTTTGCAACTTTTTAAAAATTTAAGAACTCCAAATTTTAAATTGAGATGGCTTAATAAAAACACCTTCGTATCAGAGCATGCAGTGTCTAGAGAAACAATTTTACCTCCTCCCATGAAAAAGAGCCCCTGAAAATAAATTTTAGCTCATTTCTCTTTTTCTAATAAGTATATAGGACACATAGTCCTATATAGGGTTATAGGGGTGAGAGAGAAATTAAGGAGGATTGAGGGAGTATCTACTTGAAATAGAATGTTAGTTAGCTAGTTAGCTAGTTAGTTCATTTCTCTTTTTCTAATAAGTATATAGGACACATAGTCCTATATACTTATTAGAAAATAAGTATACTACATTTACTACATCAGTATACTTCATTACTTCATACTACATATACTACATCTACATATACTACATATACAAGGCTATAAAAGAACCATAAGTAAAAGAGATTCTTACTTTGTTTGATATATACTTAAAACTTAGTAAAAGGATCCTACAACTTGCAGATCTCTAATAAATATCTATTGATCATGAGGATACTTGGTTGAGGAGATAAATCATATTACTGATAAAGATTCAGAGATTCCAAGATGTTACAAAATTTATACATACTTAAGGGCCATTTTTAACCATAATGTTAATTTCACAGTTGTTTACTGATCACCAATGCTGATATACATCATCAGTGCTCATCGTCATCTGGAGTAAGATTATAAATTGCATTTGCATCAAATGAAGGGGTAACATGTTCTATTCTAACAATATGCCAACTATATCCACTATTTTTCAAATGGAAGATACCATAATTTGCAGTACAAATTTAATTCAGATTTAAAAATAGAGAAACAAATGTTCACCTCTAGAGCCAAAAATAATGGAAAGAATAAATTCCATGGGTTTTGAATCACAAATGTAACCCCTTATTTGTATTATTTTTCTTTTCTTTTTAAAGATTTATTTATTTGAGAGAGAGAGATAACACACAATTGGGGGGAGGCAGAGAGAGGGGGAGAAGCTGACTTTTTGCTGAGCATGGAGCCTGATGTGGAGCTGGGTCTCAGGACCCTGAGATCATGACCTGAACAGAAGACAGATGCTGAGCCACCCAGGCGCCCCCCACCCCCACCCCGAGTTGTATTTCTAAGTATCTTTTCAATGGCTATTTTTGGAGTGGTGGTGACTGGAAGACCCGATATTTTGAACTAAAAGGCCACCAAGCCAACACACAGAGCCACCCAGGTGCCCCCTGCCTGAGTTGTATTTCTGTATGTCTTTTCAACAGATGTTTTTGGGGTGGTGGTGACTAGAAGATCCAATATTTTGAACTAAAAAGCTACCAAGACAACACAGAGAACTATCTCCTAGGATACTACTAGAGGATCACTCTCTAAAGAAATGGAACAAACTAATTCAAAGAAGTCAGAGTGATTTTATGCATATTCCTGTCTAGATTATGGAGCTATTTATTTTGACATCTGTGATAAAGAGTGACTTAGGCTGCCTGTATATTGTGAATGTACACCCGAGGGATGACTGCCAGTCTAAGTATCCTGTACATACATACCCAAGTCATCCAGTAAAATCTCAAGTCAGAGAAAAGATCTTTTGGTGGAAGAAAACTATCAACTAATTAGCCTAGTCATGAGGATCACTAGATATCTAAGAAAGCCAACAACACATGCACACACACACACAGGAAAGGATAAGGATCGGGGGAAAAAACTGATGTTAAGCAAATGGATATTTCAGAAAACACAAAAATATTTTAAAATTCTATCTAGATAATGATATTAAATATGTAAAAGAGAATACTCTTTAGATAAAAGATTTGTTAGGGGCTCAAAAAGATATTAATAAAAATTAAAGATAGGATAGCTAAAATAAAAGTGGAATTGGCAAGAAAGATCAGAGAAATTTTCTGAAAGAAAGGAAAAAAGAAAAGAGAAGGGAAGGGAAAAGGGTAAAGGAAGGAAAAAAGATATGCATCACTGGTCATTATTTCCTCAACTATTGTCACTCTTTTTGGGACTCCAATTAACAATGTATTGGTCAACCCATTTTTATCCTCTATATATCTTAATTCCTATCTTATTTTCCATTTCTATATGATTCGTTTGAGTCATCTCTTCAGATATCTTTCAATTCTCTCTTCTGCTCTACTTTACTATCTAATAGTTTAAAATGACCATATTTTCCATTACTGTACATTTAACATTGATTCTTTTGCAAACCCACCTAATCTTTTTCCATAATGTTCCTCTTTTGCCTTATGAAAAATCTGTAGACATTTACAAGTATTTCTTTCAGAATATCTCTATTATCTGTAATTTTCTGTGTATGAATTCTATCATTTTCATCTTCAGAGAGTTTACAGTGGGATTTATAGGTTCTTTGGAATAGTAAGGAACTCCTATGATGTGGTTGTACAATCACTTTTTTCAAAACCTATCATGTTCCACTTTGAGAAAAGTGCCATTGATGTTAATTACTCGCTTTTAGGTTACTATATTGAATGAATATTCTGGGCTATGAGTCTACTTTCTCTCTGGATGAGTGATTCTTCCCTGATATGCCCTGAATACAAAATAAGCTCTCTTCTTATTTCTTGCAGCATCTTGGCACTACCAGGTGAAGATTTTCTGACTATTGTTTCATGGAAGGTAGGCTTCTGCCTTGATGTAGGGTACTCAGGCTTAGCTCCCATTCATAGACTGGGCAAAGGCATTATCCTTAGGCTGCATGTGTACATTCAATATAGATCAGGACTATTATCTTCTACAACTCAAGGGCCAGAACTTTTATTTGTGAATACTGGACATTACTGAAGCACTGCTCAAGACTCTATTTTGAATACCTGATTTTAATACACTATGGGAAATACACAAAATATACATATTTGAGGCTTTAAGTATTTATCATTGCTTGGTTTTTACTCTTCCTTTTCTGTCTACAGTCTAAGATTTCATGTCCTTAATGTCTAACTCAAGTGGGTATTTTTTAAAATTTGGTTATGTTTTAGCTGACATTTCTGTAGGTTTAGAATAGTAGAGCAGATTTCATAGTCTGCTGGATCATGATACAGGGCACATTTTTAAATGGTAAACAAAAAAAGAAAAACTTTCCTACATTTAATTTTTTGTGATTTTTATCTTTTTAAAAAAAATTAACATATAATGTATTATTTGCCTCAGGGGTATAGGTCTGTGAATCATCAGTCTTAGACATTTCACAGCACTCACCATAGCACATACCCTCGCCAATGTCCATAAACCAGCCACCCTATCTCTCCCCTATCACCCCCCAGCAACCCCCAGTTTGTTTCATGAGATTAAGAGTCTCTTATGGTTTGTGTCCCTCCTGATCCTATCTTGTTTCATTTTTTTCCTTCCTTACCCCCCACATACCCCCGCTCTGCCTCTCAAATTCCTCATATCAGAGAGATAATATGATAATTGTCTTTCTCTGATTGACTTATTTTGTTCAGCATTAATACCCTCTAGTTTCATCCACGTATTGTAAATGGCAAGATTTCATTTCTTTTGATAGCTGCATAGTATTCCATTGTGTGTGTGTGTGTGTGTGTGTGTGTGTGTATCACATCTTCTTTACCCATTCATCTGTTGATGGTGATTTTTTATCACTGACATGAAATAATAAAGTACTAAGGTTTGCTTTATGAATATTAAATAGCTTTTCTACTGTATTTGGTTTTATAAGTAGAATTCAGAGTAAGTTTTACTTTGAGATTAAGGGGAAAAGGTTATGGCATGCCATATTACACTTACTTAGCAAAGTGATAGTTTTTATTAGCTCACAGATTAGCTAAAAATGCCCAGTCTCCTAACTGATCAAAATGTTTTATTCTCCCTATATCTAATAAATACAAAATGTGTGGGAACTTATAATCCTAAAGTAACCTAAAGGCATATTTCCATTTCACCCTTAAAAATACTAGCCTTGATTAGAGCTGCACACAAATAAGTACAATAAACAAAAATAAAACAAAAATAGCAATAGTTTTAAGTATATAATTTTATTACTACAGAACAGTTCACTTCTGAAATAAATTCTACTTCTATCAATAATATACTCAACCCAAGAAGATTTTCTTCAGGTGTTTTCTTAGCCACAATTTCAATTATATTTGGTGTCTAATTTATGCAATAAAAATAAGTGCCCATTTACTATTATCATAATTTTGTAAAAGTTTCTATCACTTTCTGTAAATATTCATTTGCTCCTGAGAGTGATACGACTTATTTACTATTAACTTACTATTAACTCTCTTAAAATATAAAAAGTCCACTTTTAATCATGTGTTATTAACAAATTCATAGTTATGTAATGTTTAAAAGAGAATAATTTGATTCCTCAATATATCAGTTTTAAGTTTATTATTTCCTACCACATTTCCAATAGTAATAAATAATTTTATGTTTAGATCATAGATAGGAGAATTTACTCTTTTCAAAGTACAGTGACATATTTTTGTGATCATCATAAAACTGTGGAATATGTTTACCATCTTCCCAATTTTGCCCATGAGGACATAAAGGGCTTCTAAAGGTCAAGTTTCTTGCCCAAGATCACCATGTTAGCAAAGTAAAAAGTCAGGTCCCTAATGTAGATCTTCTGTCTCCAAAGCCCACATTCTCTGTACAGTAGAGTGGAATGCCTCTCATGTTCTCCAATTAAAAATATTACAGTTTGATGAAATCCCATGTTATATTCTCTTGCACGAGATAAATTTCATGTCATACTTTATAATTCAAATAATACAGTTATGCCACTGGTCACAAGAAATCCAAGTTTATTTTGAGTGAGTGGATGAAATTTGTTAAAAGTGAGGTGTGTTTTTTAATTGTCATAATGTTTTCTGGCTATTTTACAGGCTGATAAATTACTAAGATTACATCTTGTATTTGATTAAAAAAAAAATCAGCAACAAACTGAAAACTTGAAGCATGAGCCTATTGCTGTGCACCCTGCACAGCTGACTAAAGACCATAACGTTAAGGTCAATGAAAAACCCGCCTCATTCTCTCTTAACAGAAGCAAACTTTCATTTAGAGAACCTGTGCAGTGATACAGTAATAATGGGGTGTTTCTCTATGGAGCAGTTTTTTAAATAAATGCAACCTATTGCTAAAAATTCTTCTTCATATGTATATTTCCTTTCACTGGGAACTCAATGAAACAATGAAATGCTCCAAGAATTACAAAACAGAATTTTTACATTTTAGTTGTTTATTTCTATGTTGCCTTAAGTGAATGACAAGACCTTATAGCTTACTTGATTTTGCAGTACTAGATTCAAATGATTCTGAGATTTTCAAAAATCAGGTGCTAACCTTTCTGGGCTTTTGGAATCCTTCTCTATTATCGTTCATCTTCTAAAACTCTGGACTAATGTATGATGTTAAATTGGAATTGAACCAAAACAATCATGGCACCCAGGACTACATCTTCCTTTCCAGAATTTCATTCTAGAGGTATTTCAGGGGAAAAACACTAGTATTACACAGCACCTGCTATATGCCAAGTGCTGACAATAGTGTTTTACTTATTTTTATTTAACTACTCCAACAAACCAATGAGGGAGATAGACTACAGCAAAACATACTAAGGTTCACAAAGCTAATGATCCATGCATGATCATAAAGGTAGTTAGTGGAGGAAATGAATTCTAATGCACAATAAAAATAACCAAGTCCACATTCTGCTAAGCTTCTACTATCTGTTTTCCAAATATGAAACAGAATTCACTACTACAATGTCTTGGGCATCATCCAAAATAAATTCAGTTGTGTGCTTTGATACTTTTCAGTGGTTATTCCCTTGAAATTTGCTTTCCTTTTGGAATAAACTTTGACTTCATTTGGGGAAGAGAAACAGAGAGGCCCCAAAGTTGAAAAAATTTATTCCCCCACCCATAAAACAATCTAAGCCTACTCATACCTCCTTCCTGATTGTCTCCTTGGATATTTCCCTTTGCCTTGTCACTCAGGTCAAGTCCTCTGCTATTCTCTGGACCCCTTAAGGCTTTCACTTGCTTCCACTCTATTGGTGTTTTCTCTTCATGCCTTTCCTGTCATTAAAAATTAGCATAAGAAAAAATTAAACCAATAAAACATCAAGACCTTGGAAAGGTCAAGTTTATAAGAATAATAAAATTCTTTTTTATCATATGCATTTTTAATTATTGCCTTTTCTTTTTCACTTAGCTTCTTTATTGAGAAATGTATTTATATATTTCAGCTTGCTTTTCATCCATTCATTCCTACTTACACCATAATCTTATTCCCTCTACTATTACCAGCTAAAACTCTTCTCACTAAGGTCACCAATAGCCTCACTATAACTAACATCAAGGGAAGGAATTGTCTTCCTCTTCTCATCTACATTTGATTTTGTCATTTAAGTGTTCCTTCTTTAATTTTTAAGTGTTCCTTAATGTTGACATTTAAGTGTTCCTTCTTTGAATTTCCTACCACTTCTCTTGCTATTTATTCATTCAAAAATACTTAAAGCTTAGTATTATAAATTAAATTACAGTAAATGAGACATAAAAAGTTTCTTCGCTTATGGTGATTTCAGTCTAATGGTAAATAGAAAAGACAATTATATGGAGCCAAATAATTATAACTGAGTGCTAAATTGAATGAAGTACCAGACACCATGGGAGCATAAAGAGGTACTTCTAATTTGTGCTTTCCCTGATGTCCAAAGGCATCCACCTTAACTTTCTGTCGCTCTCGGCCCGCAAGAACGACTCGGAGACTCACGTAGCGGCGAACCTTCTTCTTTAATCGCTTTTTTTTCTTCCTCTCCCCCTTTACCCTCGGTGCATGCGTTTTTATACAGGCAGTGTTACCCAATCACAATGCAGTGCTCATGCACCTCCCGCGAGAGTGGACCTAAATGAACAGCCAATCATATTCAGTCCCTTACGGCTCTTAGAGTAGGCCTCCTGTACCGGCTCCCGACATCTCCCCCTTTTTTATTTATTTATAATGGCTGAGATCGTGCCTGTCTTAGGTTGCCAATCCTCAGCACACATGCTTACCCGTCATAGGGTACTCTCCTTGGTCGAAGAGCCCCTGTCTTAGGTTGCTATGGTGTGGGATCAGTCTTACCCGTCTTTGACTACTGATCTAGCATACTTAGCCATATCTGGGGGGAGGTACCAGCTTCAAGAGCCACCATGGCTTGAACCATGAGGTGTTATTGTCATTGATTGCGACGGACACGGCCACACACCCAATGTAACATTAGTACGTTAGCTGTGATTAAGAGAACAGCCATGGCACCAAGTCCGGCCCACTATTTGAGGAACGAAACAGATTGCTGTAACATTTTTTTTCCACTCACTAACAGGTGCAATAGTTACTTTGGTAGAATTTATGGATATAATTTGAGCTCGTAATTGCCTAGTTAAATTTTGAAATTAACGGTTCCAGGTACCATTAAGCATTCTTCCCAATTGTCTAGAGAGGTTAGCTGCTAAGGATAAGTTGTTATGAGCTATAGGGGTGATACAAAGTCCAGCCATATTATGTATGCATCCTATCGACACAATTGACTCTAGGATATCAAGTTGTTCCTGTACAAAATCAACCCTTTGATTCACAATAAGGATCCCAGCATGCAAATGTCCGTTAATTTGTTCTTGCGTAGCCAATGCTTCAGCGACCATTCCTGTGACGTTGTTGAGCGCAGCTGCTGTCTGTACCGAGGTTGTCAACGCCACTGCAGCAGCAGTAGCAGGGGCGGCGGATGCTGCAATAGCTGCAATAATGGCTGCTGTTATTCCAAAGTCTCGTTTATGTCAAAGCAGCACCGGCAGGTTGTCGGGGTTCACAAGAGAGACTAGATGACGTCATCCACAGGATCCATGGGCTCCATGGCCACCAATCTCATGAGCCTCTCTGGCACCCAGATGGGTGATGGTGCATCCTGTGGGAAAACACAAAGAGATCCTCGGTGCCATCGAAGCACCGGGTCTGGGCCTTTCCATAGGCCCGTAAGTATATCTTTCCATTTTACCATTGCTTGCATATGCTTTTGTTGCCCCCAGTGTCGCTCTGCTGCAGAGAGACCATCTTGATCTAGCGTTAAAAAATTTAAAATAAAATTTACAAGGTTTGTGAGGTCATTAGGTGTTGAGTAGCTCTCCCCTATTCCCCCTTTTTTAATTTTTTGTAGGGTAGTTTTCCATGTTAGGTGTGCTCATTCTACAATTCCTTGACCTAGGGGATTACATGGTATGCCAGTGCTGTGTTGGATATTATAGCATGCTAGAAAATTTTTAAAGGTATTTGAGGTATAGGCCGGGGCATTATCTGTTTTCAGACTTTTAGGTATTCCCCAGCACGCAAAGCTGCGTAGGCAGTGGCTCATTACATTTTTTACATTTTCACCCCTTAAAGGGGTAGCCATGATGATTCCGGAGCAAGTATTGATGGTAAGGTGTAAGTATTGTTGTTGACCAAACGAGGGCACATGAGTTACATCCATTTGCCAAAGATGGTTGGGCATAAGGCCTTTAGGGTTTACACCCAAGGAAGGCGTCGGAAGATGAACACAACAGTTGCCACAGCTTTTTACAATGTCACGGGCCTCTGCTCTTGATATATTGAATCTTGTTTTTAGCGTTAATGAATTCACATGCCATTTCCTGTGATAATCTTTTGCTTCTTCTATTGCTCCACAGAATTCAAACCTTGCATTATTATCAGCTATTCTATTTCC
The DNA here is from genome assembly GCF_022355385.1 of Mustela nigripes. Taxonomy (NCBI): domain Eukaryota; kingdom Metazoa; phylum Chordata; class Mammalia; order Carnivora; family Mustelidae; genus Mustela; species Mustela nigripes. The sequence goes on along the minus strand of NC_081557.1, from coordinate 184,867,095 downwards.
AGATGCTACTGGTCCAGGTAGCTCAGAATGAGCCCTTACATGCCCAATATAAAAGGGGGCTGGCCTTGCCAGCACCGTTTCTTGGAGGTTTTTTAGTAGGGAGGCGATAGGTGATTGGCTTGCTGAAAAAATTGCTGTCTCTATCTGCCTAACGGCTAGTACTGCATACTTACTATCTGAATATATATTGATGTTTTGATTGTGAAACCTTTGTAGAACCAGCATAATGATTAATAGTTCTGTTCGCTGTGCCGATTCACCTGGTACTACTGCTGTTATGACTTTTCCCTCAACCACATAAGCGCCTGTTCTTTTCTTACTGGTATCAGTGAATATAGTGATGGCATTGGCCAAGGGCTCTGATTTGCAAATTTTTGGCCAGATAAGATGTGTATCTTTACAGAACTCAATCAATGGATGTGATGGATAATGATTGTCAAATGGTATGGGATAGGATGTCGCCAGGATGGACCACTCATCTATAGTGTTCACAAGGGTGGATAGCTGGCTCTTGTCATAGGGGACTATGCATGAGTCGGGTAGCTTCCCGAGAACTCGTATGCCAGTCTTGATAACTTTGCCTGCCGTTATTGCCACAGCAACGGGATAAGGGGTGATGATTCGGGCAAGACTATTATGTAAATACACCCACTGAAGAGGCCCACCTTGCCATAGTACTCCTGTGGGCGAACCTGGGGATGGTACAACAACTGCATAAATTGGTTTGTCTAGATCGCACCTATCTGCTGTAATCAAAGCCAATCTTTCCTCAACCAATTGTAGTGCCTTTATAGCCTCGGGCGTGAGCTCCCGTGGAGAGTCCAATTTGGAGTCTCCTGGCAAAATATCAAATAATGGTTTTAATTCTGTATTTGTCAATTTCAGATAGGGACGAATCCAATTGATATCCCCCAGGAGTTTTTGGAAATCATTTAAGGTATTTAAATGATCTCTGCGAATTTGAACCTTTTGAGGCTTTACTGTGGAGTCAGTGAGTTGTAGGCCCAGATAGTCCTTTAAATTTGCTGTTTGTATTTTCTCAGAAGCAACAATTAGCCCCCACATCGCTAACTGTTGCTGCAGAAAGGTGAATGCTGAGGTGAGAACCGATGTATTGCTATGACAGATTAGGATATCATCCATATAATGGTAGCAGCAAACATCTGAGAACTTATTCCGTACTGGCAAAAGAGCCTTGCCCACATAGAGCTGACACATAGTGGGACTATTAGCCATACCCTGAGGGAGCACTGTCCATTCATACCGTTGGTCAGGCTCGGAATGATTTACAGCTGGCAAGGTAAAAGCAAACCTCTTCATGTCGTCCGGATGGATCGGGATAGAGAAAAAGCAATCTTTAATATCTATAACAATAGAAGGCCAATCTCTGGGCAGGGCAGTAACAACGGGGAGGCCTAGCTGAACAGGCCCCATTATTTGCATCTGATCATTTATCTGTCTCAGATCATGTAATAATCTCCATTTTCCTGACTTTTTCTTTACCACAAATATAGGGGTGTTCCATGAGGATCTTGATTCATGTAAATGCCCTGCCTCAACTTGCTCTCTAACTAATTGTCTAGCAGCCCTCAGTTTTTCTGTAGTTAACGGCCACTGAGGCACCCACCGTGGAGTACTTTCCTTCCAATCTATTTTTATTGCCTCAGTGGCCGCTGGGGAAAACCCTGACCTTCCATGGGTGTTGGGTTAGGGGTCCCTTGTCCCTTGGGCCCGAGACCTCGGCCTGGAACATATCCCATGGCTTTCATCATGTTTCTTGCATTTTCACTATAATGATTCTCAGTAGTTAATACTATATTCATTTGCTCTAACATATCTTGTCCCCAAAGGGTTACAGGGAGAGAACAAACATATGGCTGAAAGACTCCTTTATGACCCTCATCATCTTCCCAATCTAAAGATGCTGTGCTGACATCTGGGCTGTGAGCAATTCCTAGTCCTCTTAATGTTTGATTGGCCTTGACAAGGGGCCATTGTTTTGGCCAATCAGCTAAATTTATAATACTTTTGTCTGCCCCTGTATCTAACAGCCCCCCAGAAGGGTTTTCCTCTTATTTTTAAGACTGTCATGGGCCTGTTGCTCATATCCATAGTCAGACACATCAAATCATTTCCTGTTGATCCAAGCCCTCCATCTCGCAACCTTCCTGTAGACTTATATCTGTCATGGTGGCTGGGCAGGATTAGGAGTTGAGCAATCCTATCCCCAGGGTTGATAATGGTGATGCCTCTTGGAGAGGAAACTAAAATTTTTACTTCCCCTGAAAAATCTGGGTCAATAACCCCTGGGTGGATAATGAGACCTCTAAGAGTGGTGGAACTTCTACCCAGAAGTAATCCCACAGTACCCTCTGGCGGGCCCCCATGGAAATCTGAGGGCACCGCCTGTACACCCATTTCAGGGGTTAAGACCATTCGGGTGGTGGCACGCAGGTCAAGTCCTGCTGAGCCTGTGGTGGCTCTTCTGGGTTCGTAGGGGGAAACATCTGTCTCGCCTTCTGCAGCAGTGCCATGACCGCCCCGTACATTTGGTTCGGGCCCCGGGGGGAAAGGCCCTGCTTCCCGTTTTTTGAACTCCCCCAATTATTTGGTGGCAGCCGATTTCCGTCCATATCAGTGACTGAGCAGCAATCGCTAGCCCAGTGATTCCCCTTTCTACATCTGGGGCATAGCTGTGGTTTCGGTCCTCCATAACCTTTATTTGGATGCGTCTCTTCCACCTTCACAAATTGGACTGGTTGACTCTGTCTTCCTCCTCGTGCCTGGCTGTTGCGCTGTGGGCAGTCCTTTTTCATATGACCTTCTTGCCCACATAAGAAACACCCTTTGGTCCTAGCCCCATTTGCACCTTGCAACGCTTGTGCAAAAGCAGCAGCCATGACCTGGCCCTGAACTAGAGGTCCTGTGATATCCCTGCAGACCTTGATATACGCTGACAAGTCTTTCGCTTTCCAGGGTCTAATGGCTTCTCGGCACCATTTATTGGCATTTTCAAAAGCCAATTGTTTAACTAGGGGCATAGCCTGGTCTACGTCCCCAAACATCCTACCAGCTGTTTGTATCAACCTGTCCACAAAATCTGCATAGGGCTCATTCGGCCCTTGTAGCACTTTGGATAACTGTCCTTGCAAATCTCCAGCACCCCTTAATGTCTTCCATGCCCTCAAAGCTGCGGTTGCTATCTGGTGATATACCCCTGGCGGATAATTACTTTGTGCCTGTGACCCAAAATATTGTCCCGCACCTGTTAACATGTCTAGGTTCCACTGTGGGTTACCTGCTGCTGCATTTCTTCGTGCCGTGTCCTGGCAATTGTCCTGATTCTGAATCTTCCATTCTAAATATTGCCCACCAGATAAAACTGCTCTAGCCAAGTTACTCCAGTCTTCAGGAGTGAGGTAAAGGCTACCTAGTGTTTCAACCAAAGAAACCGTAAAAGCAGCCTGAGGCCCATAGGACATAACTGCTTCCTTCAGCTGCTTTACGAGTTTAAAATCTAGGGGCTGATGATATCTTTGCTGATGTTGATTTTCCATGATGGGGAAAAACCCTTTTTCTGGCCCTAATACTTCTCTCCAATTCTGTGCGGTGCAGCTCGCACAATAGCAGGCCTTGGCGCAGCAAGGTTTATACGGAGGAGGCCCCTCGTAAGGTGGCGCTGTTGGGGCTGGGTGCGTGGGCATAAGATCTAAGTTATCTACCACTTCCTTTGTTTGTAACTGCGCCATGGCTCCTTCTTTCACTTTTAATTTCAGCTGCGCCATAACTTCCCCCTGCATTTTGAGCTGTGCCATAGCCTTTTTTAGTTCCTCCTCCTTTTTTGCAAGCTCTCTTTTCATTTCTTCCACTCTCTGATCATCGGAGGGACCCCCTCCCGTCACCTCTCTCTTATCACCCGGACGGGCATTTTCCTCGTCCGAGCTTTCTTCTACGCTTTCACTTTCAGAACTGGAATCTCTCCAGGATCCTTTGCAAGACTCCTCTTTTACCTGTTCTAAGATCTCTCCTCCCTGTAGAACCGCCTTGCGTATGGGTTCACGGGACGATAGTAAGCAGACCTTCACTAAGGACCAAACAGCGAGAGTTCCTGGCGTAGCGCACGGGTCGCGCCTGAGGTCCTCCCCTAGATATTCCCACTGGGGAATATTAAGCAATCCCTCCTCTAAGAACCACGGAACGGTTTGACCCACTTCTTTTAGAAATAAGCGAGCCTTCTTATTTTTCAAAGGGGTCCCATTTGCTTTAAGAACGTCAGTTAGCGGCCCCAACATTTTATATGCAGCCATCTCGTTTCCCATCCCGGAAAGCTTTACTCTCGTCCTTATCCTAGGAACTTTCCCTGTCGCTCACTAGACAGAAATAGGTGCACTCCTTACCTGATTGTCGCCGACTCCGTGCATCTCTCACGATGAGAATCCCGGGTTTCGGCACCACCTGTCACTCTCCGCCCGCAAGAACGACTCGGAGACTCACGTAGCGGCGAACCTTCTTCTTTAATCGCTTTTTTTCCTTCCTCTCCCCCTTTACCCTCGGCGCATGCGTTTTTATACAGGCAGTGTTACCCAATCACAATGCAGTGCTCATGCACCTCCCGCGAGAGTGGACCTAAATGAACAGCCAATCATATTCAGTCCCTTACGGCTCTTAGAGTAGGCCTCCTGTACCGGCTCCCGACAACTTTCACTGTTTCAAAGAAAAATGATTTCCAGTCTTTTTCTTCAGCTTATACCTATCTCTGGAGTACATTTGTCCATTAGATAGCTCCAGTTTTACATCCCAAATACACTTTAAATTCAACATGTCCCTCATGGATTTCAACATGTTTCCTGTCAAAAAAACCTATTCCTTATGTATTCCTTGCTTTGATCAGTGGCATCAATGATCTTCAAAATTTGCCAAATATAATACCTAGAAGTTACCCTTGGCTCCATTCTGTTACTTATGTCTCACATTAATAAATTACCAACTCATTTTGATCAAGCCACTCCCATGCACCATTTCTTTTCATTCCCATTGCTACCACTATTTTTCACATCACCAGAATCTTTCATTTAGGTAAATTCAGGAATGTCATAACTGCTATCCCTTCCTTTAAACTAGGAGTTAACAAACTACACTTTATGGGCAAAACTGTCTACTGCGTATTTGTGTATAAACAAGGTTTTATTGAAATACAGCTACCTCCATCATTTACTTAATACACATGTCATCTTTCATACCGCAACAACAGAACTGAGTAACTGTTAAGGACCATATGTCACACAAAACCAAAAATATTTATTATCTGGCCCTCTACAGAAAAATTTTCTTGACCCTGATATAAATGAGCCCTCTCTAATCTCTCTTCCATACTGCTGTTAAAATATTTTTCCTAAAGAGCAAACAGGATCATTAGACTCTTCCCATTTAAAATTAGGGAATTTCTCTCTATATCCTTCAGAGTGTTAGAAGTTTTCCTCCAGTTCAGGATAATGATTAATGTGGTTAGTCTAGGATTAACAGGAACCCTCCACTGTTGCTGGATTCTTAGAAGTGGGATTTCTGGATCAGAGGGTAAAGGTATATGTAATTTTATTAAATATTCCCAAATGTTTTACATCTTTATTTTATTTTGTTTTACATATTTTTGTATTTTTACTTGAAATATATATGTTGTTTTCTCATAGTATTATCAATGATATATGTGGTCACCATCAATAATTTTTTGCCCTATCTAGAGGGACCTGGGTGGCTCAGTCAGATAAGTGTCTGACTTGATTTCAGCTCAGGTCATGATCTCAGGGTTGTGAGATGGAGCCCCATGTTGGGCTCCATGCTGGGTGTGGAGACTGCCTAAGATTCTCTTTCTTCCTCTCCCTTTGCCCCTCTCTCCCCTTCTCTTAAAAAAAAAATGTAAAAAAAATAAAAAGAATTTTTACCGTATCTTGCCAATACTATTGCCACCCGAGTTCAAGTAAGGGTGATAAAAATGGGCTTTGGAGCATTCTAACAGTTTAAAACTGGAGTTGTGGTTTTTTTTTTTTTTTAACTTTTTAACTTTTTAAAAAAATGTATCAGGATGTTCCATAGTAAAAGACTCATATAATGCTACCTCACACAATACTTGCTCTCAAATTGAGATCTATAATGGTTTCTTCTCCAAGGAAGGTATCTCACTGAAAGCAGTTTGTCTAGACCTGAAACAATAACACCATTAAATTCGTATTTTATTTAACTTTTCCTCTCTGTTCTTTCAGTAAGGGTAAGTAAGGTGGAAATAGACACATGGACAGTTGAAATTTTGTTAAGCTAGGTCATGTCATGATTTAGGATTTTTGGACCCTATGCATATATATATATTCTAGAATAGTTGCATATTAGCTCTCATACCAAACTCATAACTAGCACAGAATAAAATTTTAAAGTACCACTGTGATTGGCAAAGCTCATGTTTAATTTTCAGTTCAAATTTCTTATCTCACGTTTGTAATACCTTTCTTCCTCTTCTTTACATGGCTAATTAATTCCTTCACATTCTTAAGAATATATTTGCAGCACTCACCTATCCTTCACACCAAATCCAGGGTAGAATGTATTTCCTTTGTAGTTTCAGAGTACTCTGCATGTGCCTAGCATTTATTTAAAATCCTTTTAAATCTCTGCCTAATTCTTTGTAGTACATAGTATGTATCATATTATACACATTATAAATTCCTTGACAATAAAAGTGAGCTAGTCACCGCATTCCAGACCCAATATTTACAGTAGTTACTCAATAAATACTAACTGAAAGAATAAATGTATTTGAAATTACTAGCATAAAGAACTGAGTCTGTGATTATGGGCACTTTAGCATCATGGTGATATGAAAGTACTTTTGATGACAAGAGGTCACCAGTGTCAAAGTGCAAGCTATACCATATACATACTAATATACTATATACTAATATATTAATATACTATATATATACTAATATACTATTTACTAATTACTAATTTACTAATTCATGCGGAAAATACTTATTAAGTGCCAATGATTTTCTAGACCAAAAAGATTCTGGAAATATAAAACTAAGCAAAATCATACAAGATTACTGTTTTTTATGGAGTTCAAGACTGGGGGGTGGGTAATTACAAATTGGATATGTAACTAGAAATTGAGATGAGTTCTATGAAGGAAAGAAACATGATTTTTTAAGAATAAATTTAAAAGGGAGCCTTGGGGCACCTGGGTGGCTCAGTGGGTTAAGCCTCTGCCTTCAGCTCAGGTCATGATCACAGAGTCCTGGGATCGAGCCCCGAGTGGGACTTTCTCCTCGGCAGGGAGCCTGCTTCTCCCTTTCTCTCTGTTTACTTGTGATCTCTCTCTCTGTCAAATAAATAAATTAAAAAAAAAAAAAGGATCCTAGGGTCAAGGATTCTGCCTTGAAGTAGTAGCCTTTAAGCAAAGCTCTAAATGGTGAGTAGCAGTTAATCAGGCACACGGGGGAGAGATGGAGGAGAGCTTTCTAATCTGAACACTGGACAGTGGTAACATATCATTTTGAGGAACTGAAGAGGAAAATATGGCTGAAGCAGAGAATGAGCAGAATCACGGTGGCACTGAAGCTGGGAAACTAGTTAGGAGAAGACTGTACAAGACCTTTTGTTCATGTTAAGGGTTCATTTCTCACCCCCCAAGGGTAATAGATTTACACTGACAATAAGAGTTTCAGTATGAGAGTTACTCTTAGATTGGCATATATTTATCCTTTGACCCAGAAATCTTGTCTCTCATTATCTTACCCCCAATGGCATACTGGCAAGAATACCATGAGTTGAGTACATAAAACTATTGATCTTGTATTAAACAAATATGTCCTTCAATGAACTATGATATTGAAGTGAACTGTGAACTGTGATATTGGGTGAACTGTGGTATTTCTGCATAAGAAAGTATATGCAGCTTGAAAAAGAAATGAGGAATATATTAAACAGGGTTCTCCACAGAAAAGAACTAATAGGATATATATATATGTAGATATATATATATATATAAGAGGAGATTTATTATAGGAATTGACTCATGTGATTATGGAGGCTGAGTAACACCACAATCTGTTTCTACAAACAGAGAAACAGGAAAGCCTAGGGGTGCAATTCAGTCCAACTGCAAAGGTCTGAGAGCCAAGGGAAGCAGATGTCTGAAGAAAGTCTATAGGTTCAAGTGCTATGCTCTTCCAAAACACCCTAAAAGACAAGCCCAGAAATAGTGTTTTACCAGATATCTCGGTATTCTTTAGCCTACTCAAGTTGACACACAAAATTAAGGAATCAAATCACAAGCAGTGTCTTTATATATTAACTACTACGGAGTGATCTCCAATGTATTATGGTAAGAGGCAGATTAGACACACACACATATAAATATACACACATGCACCACTTAATAAAGCAAGAGAAAAAAAAAACAAAGAATTAAACTATCACTGTTGGCAAGCTGTAATAAGCTAATGGATCTAAAGAGTGATTAAACATGACTGCTAACATCAATTCAAGAAAGATCATCAAACATTATGTAACTCAAGTGCACTATAAAGTTTTGTCGGGACGCCTGGGTAGCTCAGTTGGTTAAGTGGCTGCCTTCGGCTCAGGTCATGATCTCAGCACCCTGGGATCAAATCCCACATCAGGCTCTTTGCTTGGCAGGGAGCCTGCTTCTCCCTCTGCCTCTGCTGCCACTCTGCGTGCCTGTGCTCTCTCTCTCTCTCTGATGAACAAATAAATAAATAAAATCTTTAAAAAAAAAGAAGTTTTGTCAAATCTGTATCTGATAAAGCCATTTAGAGCTTACTAATAATTCACAGGAAATAGTGGAAACAAAGAAATACCAGGGGAGGCAATAAAATCTAGACTAAGGGACAATCTAATCTAATTTCTTCAACAAGTAATTGCAGGGTGGTGAGGGGGGAGAAAGAGAAAGCAGGGCCGTGAGAGGGATGGAGGGAGGAAGGTGAGGAATGGAGAAAGAAATGCTGAGGGGGAACTTATAGATTAAAATACTTTAAAAATATATAAACCAATAGTATGACAGTAAGATACAGAGCTTACTGGGATCCTGTCTCAAACCAATCAGGTTTTGAAAATAAGGTATGAGACAACTAGGAGAATTTAAACATTGACAAGATACTTGTTGACATTAAGGAACTACTGTTCATTTATTTAGGTTAATATTAATATTATTGCAGTTGTATTTTTAAGTCTTTATATTTAAGAAGCAATTTGAAATATTTATGGATGAAATAATCTGTTGTTTCAGATTTGTTTCACAATACTATGGGGAAGAAAGATTGGCCATGAGTTGGTAGTTATGAAAGCTATATAACTTGGAATTCAATACAATTGTTTTATTATAGATATGGTTGAAACTTTCATAATAAACAATTACAAAATAAACAGAAGGATAAAATAATTTGATGTGCATATTTATAAGCCTATTCTTTGCTCCAGTGTAATGAAAGGATTGGAAAGAAGCCCGGGTGAATGGGAAGAGTATCAGAGAAGATGTAGGAGACTTAGTTGATAAACTATTAATTCATCAATACACATCATCCCCTGCTCACATTATACCTTAGCACATGCATTTCACTTTTCCTCCAGATCAGGATAATGTAGTCATCAGGCAGAAGGACTCTGGAGTTAAATAAGACTTGGGTTCACATTCTAGCTCTGAAACTTAATAGCTATGTGGTAGCTGCCTCATGGCAGGAACTGGAGGGTAATGCAGTTATGTGGTTATGTGGTTAAACCAATAAATAACTTTTACCCTAAGAGCCTAGACACAGTATATAACAGGAAACCAGAGTTTCCTTTTTAAAAAGAACAAGGCCCATTTCATTAAGATGAATAATTTTAAATGCTGTATCCTGAACTTAAATATACATGTTTAAGAGTGTATGTGTATATGTGTTATTCAAACTTTTATTCTGAAAGATAGAGACTTGACATTTTAAGCTGTCAAGTAGTTTATAGAATTTTAGATATTATTAAAGGCCCTCTACCTCACTTCTCATTATTGCAGAGCCAAATCATTACCCTAGGTGACGGCAATGGCCAAGAATATAACTTATTCCTTATTTCCGATTATTACAGCAGCTCATTTTGCAATTCCATCTTCTGCCACTGATCCTAGATTTCTTCATTTTTTTTTTAAGTAAATATCTGGAAAGTACAGGAGACCAAGATATTTTTTTTTCTTTATAAATTTGGCAAATAGAATATCAGGAAAGCCAAAGAAAAAAGTCTGTCAGAAATACTTTCTCCTCAATTTCATTGATGACATTTCTGTCAGGTTTTTGGAAAGGCCATAACATGCGGATGTTAAATTCTTGGTTGGAATTGAAAACTCATGTCCATTTCTTGTGGTCAAAAGGGAATCAAGCAGTCTGTCTGTAGCTCTTACCCTGATTTTTATGACACTGACCATACTGAATTTAACATTAAGGTGGTTGAGCTATGAATAAGGTCAACATCACCAATGCTTGGCTGCAAAATAACTCCCAACATTGCTTTGTGTGGCTTGACAAGAATCAGTTTTTGATGTCTGGTTCAGTTAGAGACTGATGTGGAAAAATAATCCATGGCTCTATAATGGGAAATAACAGTTACTGCTAATCGTATCAGACAAATTGCTGAAATCAGACAAGGACACTGTCTTGATATATTTCAAAAAGTGGCAAGTACACTGACTGCACACAAAAAAACTCCTGAAAAAAAAAAATCTAAAAAAGGAATCCATCACAGAATTCAAGGCTACACTTTAAGCACCACCATTCTTAACATTTACCTAGTAACTTCAACCAATATAGAGAGCAAAAAAATTGCATGCCTCACTATAGTGTTCCCTAGTCTGATGTAAAAGGCTTTAATGTTCTGCATGTGTTCAAACTTCTTTATTACTTTTATCTGCTTTGAATATCCTTGGATGGAGAAGTTGGTGCTACTTCTTTCCTGAGCTTATTCACAATAAATGAATCCATCAAGGGTAATTTTTCTATGATGATTCAGTTAGAGCTCTCAACTTTTTCTTATGTAACTCAGTATTTGTGTAAAGTTAACCCCCATCAGGTCTAATCAGAGACCGGCCATCTCAGCATATGCCCTAGACATCATGCCAATTCATCCTACCTCTCAGGGAAGCCTGGGGCTATTGCTCCAACACCTCATCCTCACTCTTCAAGCATCTCTGTTCCTTCAGCACTGAGCAACCATTCTTTGGCTCCATCTGCCTTATCAGGCACCAAGGAATCTGTTAAAGGAAGTTTTTCAGGTATATCAGTAGTTTCTAGAAACTACCATGCATCAGGACTCTCCTGAATGTTCTCATTTTTCCATTTCCCACACAAAAGTAAAATTTATACAAATGGTGCTACTACTAAGCTTAGTGGTGAAACAAAAATGATTAATTCTGCTTATGTAGGTCAGGAAGTTCAAAACTGAGAAAAAACTGATCTGAATCTTGATTAGAAGATCATCATGAGTCTTACACAGGGGAGAAAAAGGGCAAGAGAGAGGGAGAAAGTTGCTTGATTAACTTTATGTACCAGGCCATCACACAAAAAATTTACTAACAGGTCTCAAGTAATTGTCATCTGGCATGTATATGGACAAAATCACCTTAAGAATACACAAATGAAAGGAATATATTCCAGAGATCTATGAAAATGCTGAGTAAAACATCATCTACCAGAAATACATTAAATTGGCATTTAAAAAGGCAACAAGATGAACTGCAGGGTATAACATTTATTTAAATACCAGAAAATGTACTATCACCTAGTACTGCTGGGAGAAAGTTCTCTCTAGGAGTTGAGGTATGAAAATCAATGTAGCATATATTAACTGAGCATCATAAAGCCATGAGTAAAAAAGCAAAAATTTAATTCTAGAGAGTCAACATTTTTATGAAAGTAGTGGGTACCTACCTTGGATGCTTAAATAAAACATCTTTTAAAAAATTTTCTTCAAACATGCTTTGATAAAGTAGGTTTATGGATAATTAATGTAGAAAAAGTTTAACCCTAGAGTTGAAATGATGAGCACTGATGTAATTAAAGTTTTTTTTTCAGTAAAAATTTACAGTGTAGTAGTATAACTAATGAGGAATTAGAATCAGTACTTGGCTCTTATGAATTTGTAATGAACATTTAAGAGAAATCAATAAAAATAATTCATGGCTTGCATGTAGGAGGTGGAGAAACATACAATGTATATATCTCAATTAAATTCTTACAAATAGATCATTTCTCATATTTTGAAAGACAGATGAGTGGAAGACAAGAGTACAAAAATATTTCAGTTGATGAATATTTCAAGTGAATTCATTTTCTCTAAGAAATGGTCACCTAATAAAAAATACTTCTATTGGATAATTATATAAATCCATACAATCCATTTAACAAATATTATGGGCCAATTATCTTGTGTATAAGTTAGGATTAAGTTTGGTTGTGACAGAACTCCACCCTGCTGCCAGCATACAAAATAGCAGTACTATTTTTTACTTCTCTCTATAGAAAAGTCTATGTTGGAATTCAGGAGTTTTACAGCACTTTTATGGTATTGCCCCTCCAGGCACTGCCTCTATTCTCTATCTCACCCATCTTGCACCAAAACAAATATATTTCTTATATAAATAAATAGCTCCTTGTCATCCATTGTGCTGTTCCCCCCGTTAAGGGTACATCCTTGTAGTCATCACTTCACTGTGTTTTTATCCTTTTGACACAAAATAGTTCTTAGGCCATATCCTGTTGCAAGGAAGAGTGGGAACACCGTGATTTTTTTTTTTTTTTCCCATATTAGGCATGTGCAGGGATACTCTGCCTCAGGTAATCTGTCTCGCCAGGCTAGTTGTGCAAATCACAACAATAAACAGAAACTTACTAGTCCCTTCTCTCATGGAGCTTGGAACACATATTTATATTATTGAGCTCATATGATGTATTAGCTTCCAGTGACTGCCATAACGAGTTATTACAAATCGGTGGCTTAAAACAACAAAAAGTTATTTTCTCAGAGTCTGGAGGCCAGAAGTCCAAAATCAAGGTGTCAAGCAGGGCCACACTCCATTTAGAGGCCCTAGGGGAAAATTTCTTCTTTGCCTTTTTCAGCTTCTGCTATCAGTTGGCATTCCTTGGCTTGTGGCCATAACCCTCTGCTCTGCCTTAGGCTTCACATCACTTTCCCATGTTTGTGCCCTTTCCTTCACTGTCTGTCATAAATCTTCCTCTGCTTTTCTCTTATGAGGACACTTGTGATTAAATTTAGGGCCCACCAGGATAATCTCTATTCAAGATCCTTAACTTAATTATACTGTAATAACACATTTTCCTGGAATATTCAAAAGCTCCAGGGATTAAGATGTGGTCATATCTTTTGGGGAACTACTACATAGGAGAATTTGCTACAGATGAAAAAACAATCACATTAAAAGTTTACTTACACTTCAAGCAAAAGCTGTCCATTAAAATTCTTTTTCACTGGGGTATGTGCACTTTTCCTGTGTTTCATGATTTGCAGAAAGTAAGTAATTATATTGCTGTTTCTCTTAAGATACACCATATATGTTAATAAATGAAAATTCATGGAAAAGTACATTTTAAGTTTTAAAATATTTTACCATTTATGATATATCTTCCTTTCAATTTTCTTCAATAACTTCAAACTATAGGAGTTACAAAGGAAAGACCATGGTTCTACATTTGGGTGTAGAATATAATGTTTTCTTTGTCTCCCCCAAGTGTATTCTGATTTATTGGGCATTAATTTGGGAAAGCATCTGACTTCCTAAATCTCTATATCTTAGTTTCTTAGTCCAGAACAGGAACTAATACACAGAGTGCATTCAACTGTTGATGATTATTATTTTTATTATTTTTTAAAGATTTTATTTATTTATTTGACAGACAGGGATCACAAATAGGCAGAGAGGCAGGCAGAGACAGAGAGGAGGAAGCAGGCTCCCTGCTGAGCAGAGAGCTGGACAGTGGGGCTGGATCCCAGAACCCTGGCATCATGACCTGAGCCAAAGGCAGAAGCTTTAAGCCACTGAGCCAAACAGGTGCCCTGATGATTATTATTTTTAGCTGAGAAAGAAAAACCTTGAATCCACTCAGTAAAGCAAAATAAAGTAAGGCTATTTGGTGTTGAGACCAGGCAAAGATGGAAGGAAAAAAAAAAAAAAGAGTTTTACGAAGCAAAAATTCCTAATTTGTTTGGTGGGGGTAAGATGAAATTAAGGAAATAATAAGAATCTAAGCCAAAATTCCCATTTTATAAGCAAACTGAAGACAAATGATTCATAAAACAGAATGGCAACTAGGTATGTTTTACTTTGAATTGCCCTTCATGTGGTAGGTTTATATAATAGTATAGTAATCATGTTACATGAGGGTAAAAGGGGAAAAAAGGACAACTGTATTTCTATATAATAATTCTAAAATTTTGCATAAATTACTTGGCTAGATTTATTTTTTTCTTAAAGATTTTATTTATTCATTTAATAATAGAGAGAGCACAGGCAGGGGGAGTGGCAGGCAAAGAGAGAGGGAGAAGCAACTTCCCCCTGAGCAGGAAGCCCTGTCGGGGACCGCCTGTGGCCAAGGAAGTCCCCGCCATTATAAGATAGCGCCTGGCCAGGTGCCCAAACAAACCTCCACGTAAACAAGTTGATATCGGCGATGGCCCATGTAGGGGAGGAAAAGCGGACATTGGATAGACTAATTAGGGGAAGCTTAGCAGCAGATCTGTGATTGGATGTCTTGAGAATTTCTGTCTTCTCATAGGGTGCCCTACTGCATATAAGCAAGTGTGGTATGATAATAAAGAGAAGCAACATTAACAAGATACCAGGCTACGTGTCGTTCTTGCGGGTGGAGAACGATAAAGCCCAACTCAGGGTTCGATCCCAGAACCCTGAGATCATGATCTGAGCCAAAGACAGAGGTTTAACTGACTGAGCAATCCAGGTGCCCCACTTTGTTAAATCCACTTAAGTTTATAAATTTCGCATGATGTTATATAA
Organism: Mustela nigripes; assembly: GCF_022355385.1. Lineage (NCBI taxonomy): Eukaryota > Metazoa > Chordata > Mammalia > Carnivora > Mustelidae > Mustela > Mustela nigripes. The sequence goes on along the minus strand of NC_081557.1, from coordinate 184,852,031 downwards.
AGTATAAGAAATGCAGACCATTATAATGTAAAAAATGAGATATACCTAATTTAAGTAATTATTAGCATTTTTAAACTAAGGTTGAGAATGAATATTCTTTAAATCTATATACCATAAATTTAACTTGCCATGACAGCAGCTTCTCAGTTAAATTATTCTCTATGGTAATGGTCAGGTTATGAGTTGGTGAACTCATCCCTGGAAAGAACAGAGATGACTGATAACATATTGGGGTAATTGTAAGGAAGATTTGTAACAAATATAAGATTCCATGATTCTCAGTAAGTAGATGTAAATGTATCAAGTAAGCAGAATTTGCCTTGGACTAAAATTAATGTCCATTTTAAGTGGATATTTTTAACTTTTTTTTTTTTTTTTTAAGAGAGAGCATACAAGTGGGGAGGTGCAGAGGGAGACAGAAATTTTTTTTTAAAGGTTTATTCATGTTTTTAAGAAAGAGAGCACACAGTGGGTAGGAGCAGAGGGAAAAGGAGAGAAAGACCCAAGCAGACTCCACACTGAATAGGAAGCTTGACGTGGGGTTTTATCTTACAACCCTGAGATCGTAACCTGAGCGAAATCAGGAGTCAGACATTCAATGGATGGAGCTACCAAGGCATCCCACACAATGAGTATTTTAAACCAAAGGATAATGAAGAAAATCTTTGTGGAACACTCATACCTCTCTTATCTGCAGGTGTAGCATGTTTTAGGTTATTCCATTAATACAACCCAGGATTTCTACCCATATTCCCACTGTTGTACTCGGGAAATATTAGCTACATTTAATTACCTAATTTAAAGTTAACTTGGAAGGTACATATTCTGTATGAAATCATAGTAGGCTTTTGAATGTCAAATATTTAGAAATATCCATCATCTAAGAACATCAGCCACTTCATGACTTTAAGTAATTAAGCTCTGACTGTAGTTTTATAACTCTTTATCTGTAAAAGGTTTTGCTTTTGACAGATCCTTTAATGATCATGTGGGGTGCAGCTGTTGAATACATAACTGCAACAGAGATATGGGATATAAATAACACTCAGAATAACTTTCCAAAATGCAAACCACTGATATCCTACAGCTACTATGGAGTAAAAATCTTAGCAGGAAAGTTGCACAGGAAGTTTCAGAAAGAAAATTTTAAAAACAGATTTGCTTTTTTTCTGTCTTTCTGTTAGTGATTTGCCAGATGCAACGTAGAGGTTCAGGTTTGAAATAGCCTTAGGCAGGACTTCAGAGAGGTTTTATTTCATAAAAAGCACACTATTTCTAATAAAATCCACACTGAAAGATAAAAAAATATGTCATTCGTTTAGGGGAGCAATATTCATAAATCCTCGTAACATAAACAATTCTAAAATAAAATCAAATTGGAATACAGAACCATTTGGGAGGTGTTTTTATATATTTTTTGAGGAGTCAAAGATTTCCCCCAAAATAGGACTGCATTTTCAGCCTGCACAATATCTCATAGCAGTAACACCTGTTAGTGTTAATCTTCACTTTCTCAAAGTGATTTGTAAGCATAAAGTAATCTGAGTGACCCATTAGGGCACCCCTGGAAGTTTTGTGATAAGTAGACCAATTAAATGACTGTCCATGTAAAAGAGTAATGAACATCTCTTCATCCAAATACTTCATCTCCATAATTTTTCAGACTTTGAAAATGGAATGTAATTTAAAATTATATAAATTTCATTGCTTCAGATTTTCATTTTTCTTTAATCACAGCTGTGAAAAGAGAACTGAGAGATTCCTTTTCAGGTTTTCTCTTAACCAAGTAAATGAATGCACAAATAAACACAGCTTAGACTTTCATGTTTGGTGTCCCAAAAAGAAAAAATAGTTGGCTTGGAATTAAAGAGAAATGTAATGTTTTGTTGATATGTTGCAAGACAGATAATTAAAATACTGTATATAATAGTACATGGTGTGGTGAAAAAAACAAAAGGTAGTATTTTCAATATCAACATTTTCCCTTGGGTTTTGCATTGAGTCCAGAAAAATCCTTGCTGTATGCCTTAAAGTCTTTACATAGAAAGAAGTGAGAGCAAAATGTGTTTCTTCAGCCTCCAATTTGGCAGATCTATTCATCCCTCATAAATACCTGAAGCTTAGAGATTGCTGTAGTCAACATATATATTGGGAAACTTTCCAATGTTAGGGTTTCTTCATCAAGTAATTACCATCTCCTCTCTCCACTTTCCACAGAGTAAGTACCAATGCTACAAGAAATTAACAGAATTCCACAGTTGGAAATGAACAGAATGATCTGACAGTTGTGACTGGAATTTTTGGAAGGAAAATATTTTATGGATTTTCATTGGAAGGCAGACTAAAGTCTAAAGCTTAAGAAAGAACTGGAATTACTTTGGTTGGAGCATTATTGACTGGAAGCATGACATGAGGCTTTGCTTTTCCTCGGCCTGTGGTCATGAGGGAGGGTATTTAATAGTAGGTGGCTGATCCCTTGAGTGGAAGTAGAAATTGCTTTCTTCTCAGGTAGTCATTTGGCAAACATGCTGAAATTAGGAGTCTCTCACTTTAGAGGGACAAGATCACATCTCAAACTGAATAACAAGTTTGATTTCACCTATCTAAAAACATATTTAAATGAATGTCTATTTTTTTTTGTATAATCTGACCAATGTGGTCTAACATTCATAAAGTGCTATTAAACACAATAACCCCCCAAATAACTTGCAAGTGTATTCACATTTTAGTAAGAAGCATGCACAGTGTATAATAGATAAAATAGACATAAAAAACAATAACAAATCTTTTAAAGTAAAGATTTGGAGCAATATATTACCAAGGCCCAAAATATTTTGGGAATGTACATATAGATTTCTAAAATTATAAGTAAAAAATAACTTAATCTAAATATAGGAAACTCCAGTACACATGCTTTGATCTACTATCTTTTAGATCTGACTCTGAATAATCCTTTACCTTGTCCACTCTTTAGCTGACAAATATATACAATGAGCAAATTATATTAAATGATCCTAAAGTTTCCTTCTATCTCTAAAATGTGATTTTTTATTTAAAAATATTTAAATATAAAATATATTTTACATAAATATATTTTATATAAATATAAAAAATATTTAAAAATAAAAATACAATTTAAAACACAGATGTTCACTACTTGACATAAATCTTAAAACTTGAGCAATTTATAAAGCAAGCTAAATACAGGACAATTTTCATAGAGATTACAGAAACATGTCAATACCACCACAGAGTATCATCATCATATATTTATTTATACTGCCAGACACTAGGTGATTTAGGAGGAATCCTGCAATTCAGTTGGTAGACAAGCTATTAATAATTATAAGCAGTATAGAGTGGTTACACCATATGGTGATACGGTAGAGCCAATTTAGTTTTAGGAACACAGATTTTGGATTCGTTCAATCCCTGTGTCTGTTATTTATTAACTGATTTTGATCAAGTTACTATATTTCTCCAGACCTCTGCTTCCCTAAAGAAAGATAATAATGAAGATTAACTGAGATACTGCATTATCTCATTCTTAGTAAAAGATCAATAAATAGCAGACACTGAGCTCAATCACGCTCTTAGATGTGTGTTATAGGAACACAGAAGTAAATAATTTAATTCACATATGGTTAACTCCAGGAAGTGGAGGTCAAAGGAAATGTGATATTCATACTAGGTCTGAAAGAAATAGAGAGAGGAGGCAGGGGAAGCACATTCTATGTAGAAAAAAAAATATGTACAGTCATTGACTTGAGAAGAAGTATGGCAAACTAAAGGAATGCAAATAGTTTCCTGACTGGAGGAATATGTGAATATGTGTATGTGTGTGTGTGTGTGTGTGTTTGTACACATGTGTATGTACATATGCACACACATGCACAAATGTGTATGCATGTTGTTATAAGAAAATAGATTGGGAACTGAATAGAATTAATGTTTAAACATAGATGTGAAGTGTTATAAGATGGACTGTGTGCATACGATTTGGAGCTTGGTCCTTCAGTAAGACACCCAAGGTTTCTAAGTAGTAACATAATAGTATAAAAAGACTTACTGATGTAGAAAGATCATGCTCAAGACAGTGTGGTGAATCAATGGATAGAATGAGACTGGTAACAGTGAGGCACCAGTTAGGGTTATCCAAGACAAAAGTTGATAAAAACAAAAAACTAAAGAGAAACTGAAAATGCAAGTAAGAGATACAGATTTGAGAGAAATATGTAGGCAGAAAGGTATATGTATTTGTGAGGGTTCTATAGATCAACAGAACCAGTAACATGTATATATATAGAAATAATTATTTCAAGGAATTGGCTCATTAACTATGGAGACTGGAAAGTCTAAAATTTACAGGGTGGGTTGGGAGAAGGGGGTGGGATTATGGACATTGGGGAGGGTATGTGCTTTGGTGAGTGCTGTGAAGTGTGTAAACCTGGTGATTCACAGACCTGTACCCCTGGGGATAAAAATATATGTTTATAAAAAAAAAATTTACAGGGTGGACCAGTGGGCTGGAGAAACAATAGAAGCCAATGCTGCAATTCAAGTCCAAAGGTTACCTACTGACAAAACTGTCCCTTGCTTGTGGAGGTCAGATATTTTGTTTCTACTTAGGCCTTCTGCTATTTGGATGAGGCTCTTCATATTATAGAAGGTCATCTCTTTTAGTCAAAGTCCACCAATTTAAATGTTAATCTCTTCCAAAAACACTGTCACAGAAACATCTAGAGTAACGCTTGACCACATACCTGGGCACCATGACTCACATAAAATTAACTACTATAGGTTAGTAATGAAGACTGATTGGAAAGAATAAGAATGAGGAAAGCGAGAAGCTGAGAATAAATAAGGTTTTCCCCTTGGTGCAGAAGGTGGCATTATCTGAAGTAAGAGAAAAAGAAGAGACAGATTATGAATGGAAGAGATAGGGCTGAAAAATTAGTTTGGTTAAGTATACAAAATTTGAAATAACTGGATAATTAATGTGAGGATGTTTCTTAGAAGATTTGACGTATGAGTCTGAAGCTCAGGTAAGAAGCCAGGATCAGAATAATGACCCCAAAATTACTGGCCTATCTCACTCAGAGTATAGGTAATTCATAAAGGTAGGGATTTTTCAACCTAAAGTTCATCAAGAGTCATCTGTGAAGTAATTAAAACAGATGTCAGTCTCTACCCCAGAATAATGACTCAGAATTTTCAGAGCAGTAGGCCAGACATCTATATTAAAAAAGTCATGTAGTGTATTGCATGGAGCACTGGGTGTGGTGCATAAACAATGAATTTTGGAACACTGAAAAAAATTAAATTAAATTAAAGAAAAAAAGAAACACATGTAAGTGATCCTGATATGCAGGCAAATTTGAAAGCCGAACCACTGGATTAAAGTATGGAGTATGAAGCTAAATAAAAGCCCAAAGAAGAAAAGATAAAATGTAGAGAAAAGCACATTTTAAGAAGAACAGGTAAAAAGAACCTGATGTCTATTCTAAGTAATAGACATCAGTAAGTCAGAAAGGAGTAAAGCTGTAAAAAAACAAAAAAAAATAATAATTTTAAGGAGAGCTGTGTCAACAGTATCAAATGGAACAATGATATCAATAAAGATAAGGAATATAAAAATAAAAGACATTCAACTTAGTTTTCCTCAATTAAAACCCAAATGACCTATTGATAGCAAAAGTAGTGTCCAAGTCTTAGAAATAGTAAGCTGCATTTTTAAAAGGGTCCCACTTAACAGGGTCCCAAAGCCAAAAACAGCATTTTTTCACTAGATGACAGCTGACCAGGACATTTTTTCTTCCACCGAGCTAGGAAGCAAGACAGGCACAAAACAAGATACAAATTCAAAGAAAAAGACTAAATAAACAATATCATAGATATCAGCTGGACCTTTATGTTTTGAAACTAGCAGGATGACATGCAAAAGTCATTATATCTATCTTCCAGCTGGAAAATGTTCCTAATTAAAGACAGGAGGCCAGAGAATTTTCAAAAAGAATTGTTGAGACTATGAATTGTAAAAGGAATATAGCAAAACCTACCCCAATGTCACTACAACAAGTGTCAAGTTTTATCTCAAAAAAGCCCTGTGTTCATCTTAACTCCTACTGAAGTTTGCATCAGAGCCAAGTTCTAAAAGAAATACTATAGAACCACAGCTATGACTATGTGACTAAAGCTTATGTCTGTGTGACTAAATCTCTCAAAAGAGTTAACTCAGAAAACAGACCAGTATCATACCAGAACAGTATCAGATCATGATTTTTGTCATCATCCTCGCAGGCTAGTAGTGTATGAAGTGCTTCAGTTGGGAAATAAGTGAGAATTCCCTGGAACCAAACACAAATTTGAGCTCTAATATACCAGGTTCTAACACACTGAGTTCACCAGTACATTCAAAAATTACTGACAGCAAGCTAGTGCAAGCTAGTCAAGCTATAGTATATGTATATATTATATTAATAAAACATTTACAAAGTTTTTAATTTGCTCATTTCAGTGCATGTATGTGCACAGGTGTAAATATTTGAAAATTTCTTGCTCAAAAACATAAGGATAACCAATCCTACTTCTACCTTTTATAATAATTAATTATACTAGAAACATTTGTTGGTTTGGATGATCAACTGAAACAAAATGTAGTAATAATACATTTAGGGAGAAAATTTTGGTGTTTTTAATGCCTAATATTCTCATAACTGCCAAAATTTTCCATTGTATTAGTCAAATTAAATAGTCCTGGAAGAGATGCCTGGGTGGCTCAGGTGGTTAAGCATCTGCCTTCAGCTCAGGTTGGGGTCCCGGAATTGAATCCTGCATTAGGATCCTTGCTCAGAGAAGAGCTTGCTTCTCTCCTTGCCTGCGGCTCCCCATGCTTCAGTGCACACGTGCTCTCTCTCACTCTCTGACAAATAAAATCTTAAAAATAAACAAACAAATAAACAAATAAATAATCCTGGAAAGCATTATAAGCCTACCATTTCAGTACTTCCCTTAGCCCAAAGTCTGTTTCTTTCCAATTCATTTCTACTATATGCTAGAGCTCTTAATCTAACGCTAATGCTCTTTGAACACCAGGAGTTTAATCACACAAGCAACATGCATTCTGTTTAAAAATCAGAATCTTGCTTCATACCCTGAGTCTCATCCTCCCAGTCCACAACTGTGCCATTAACATTCTATCTTCTCACGAAATTGCTGAAAATAAGACCCATACCAATGGGTATACTCCAACACAAAAATCTTATTGTATTACTCTCTGTTGACTCTTGTAATCACAACCCACCAGGTTGGTACTGCAGATTAAAACTGAAAGTGAAAGAGGCCTGAGTGTCCAATTCAAAATTTTTAATTCACAGATGCAGAATCGGAGGGTTTGGAGCAAAGTAGTAATATACCGAACATCCTACAACCAGTGAAAGATAGAGTCAGGTCTTTAACTCAGATATGTTTCTTTGTTCTATTATGTCAGGATACTATAATAATTTTCCAAGCAATTTATAACTTGAGAGCTCCTCTGTGTCTGACAAGTCCATACTGCCCCAACTAGTCTGTCTATATATATATATATTTTTTCTTCTTCTTCTTCTTCTTTTTTTTCCTTTCTGTGCCTTTCCTTAGCATCTGCCTTTTCATTTGGTCCCTCTGACAGCTCCATTCTCCATCTTTTCAGTGTGATTTATTTGTTCCTTGGTATGTCTGAACAGATTTACTTTTCTATCCTAAATTTCAATCCTGAAGTTGTCAAGAAAAAGTGTTTTGGCTGGTTCTTGTCCCAAGGGCAGAGCAGATCTATAGGGGTCTGAAGTACTCTGCCTTAAAGTTATACTCTGAAGTAACCCTGGTCCCTAGGAAAAAAACATTTTCTACCTCAGTTTTTGGATACGAAAATCTTAGTGGCATGATGGAAATATCTGAGAAAACTGAGAATTTACATTATACTTTATATATTTCACCTTACTCCAAACTACAGAAACATGTTATATTTAGAGTGTTACCATATAAAATAGTTTTTCATTTCCTTGTATTAATGTATATGTTATGTGCTAGCAGTTATTTATATTGCTCTGATAGGTGTTCTTCTGATCCTAGAACTTTAAGAAAGGGAATATGAGATAAGCAGTTGCTCATTCCACAAATTCCAGAAAAAAATTATGTACAGTACAAGGTTCTGTTAAGGTGCAAGTGACAACAGAAACAAACACATGTTATAATTTTCCCAGATATAAAAAATAAGCAAAAATAGCATACTTTGTATGATTCAATTATAAAGGCTTTTTGTGTTAATTTTATATCAACTATCCAAAAATATCCAAAGTGTTTTTACTAAGATCCTAATTTTAATTATTGAATAATTAAGACAATGTATATTAAGGTTTATGTCTTAACACTATTTTATTCCTATATCTATTCAGAAAAGAATAAGTGACATATGATTGAATGTTCCACAACCCCTGCATTACCTACAGTTGACCTAAGACAAGAAATCAGTTGAGGTGGTCTACAAGTACAAGAATGCTGAGACTAAAATAAATTTAAAAATTTTTAAAGAGGATAGGTCTTTATATTCAATAAAACCCCACTTACAACATTTTTATTCACTCAAGATTCATTGTGGGATTGTTTCATGTGTAAATCCTTCACACTTTCTCTCATTAGATACCTGATGAAAGAAGAAAAACAGTACCAGCAAAAAGAGGCCATTGTGCAACCTAGAAAGCTACTTTTCACTGGTTTTGATTGGTGATGACAGTTCAAATCTACTTCAATCTCTTCCATCAAATTCTTAATGGTAAAGAAGTGCTTGCATGCTCCTTCAGTCCAGCTACACTAAATTAATCAGTATGCACACAGGACAGGCAGGAAAAAGAAGACTGGCAGTCTTGGATAAATGTAAAGAATACAACTACATACACTGTGGTTAGGTTTAACAAGCCCAGAAAAATATTTGTATTTTTCTGACAAGTAGCGCACATTGAGCAAAAAAGACATACACATAAAGAAGACTAAACACAATAGGACTGTGCCAGAAAATGTACTAGGGTGGTGGTCCAATGGTCTTCCAAGGTCAAATATAAAAGTAGGCCCAATACATGATCAGTGATGGCCTTGATCCCTGTCTTTCTCTGGTGAGATGTTCCCTGAAACTTTAGTCTACTCTTGACATTCAAAAATCTGCTTTTGAAACTAAATTACCACTTAAGTGAAAACATCAAAGAATCTTTAGTATGACAGAGGGAAAGACCCATTATGTCATCCAGCTCACTTCCTTGCCAGTAAAGAATTCAGCCTGAATTCTCTTTTCTAAGTGTTAGTCTAGCCCTATTTTTAAAGCCTTAGAGATGGGCATTCATCCTCTCCCTGAGAGAATATTTATTCCACATTTTAATAGATTTCACAATAAGGAAACTTTTCCTAAAAGTCTGTCCAATTTTCTTTTCTTAATTTCTTTCCTTGGCATTTGGTAATGGCTCAGAGTTCTGACAATTATTCAAAGGCAGTTGATCTGGAAAAGTATAGCTGCAAATATTCATGATGCCTGTCAAGTAGTGAGAGCTTTAGAAACTGGTGGAAGTATGCCTATCATTGGCATCAGAATCACTTTGATTTCCTCTATGAAATTCCATTTATGTGTGTTGGATTTACGACATATGATTTATATTACCATGAATTTGAATCAGCAGAAATCATCTGAAACCTTCAATGGCATATTTTTTTTTAGCTTAGCAGAAATCAACAGAGGTCACAGAATACCATTAAGGAAAAGATCAGTTACTTACAGCAAACTTCACCAAGGCTATGGTCCTAATTTTTTCCAATATGATAGGCCAAGCCCCGTATGAGCATCAAAGGCATGAGTCTCTCAAAGGAATAATTTCCTCCTTAAAAAAGCTTTAAATGCCCAATTCAAGGAAATCAAATTTGGTTATCTACTGAAAAAAAAATACACATATTTTGAAGAAGCAACTAACATAGCTCTATATTCTTAGATTTACCTCCTCAAGCCTTTCATTTCTTCTGAGCACATCAATTAGAAAAAGTGTATTTTCCTTTCTTCTGACATAGGGCAGTTTCCCAGACTGGATACAGGCAGGACACAGAGCACGGCAAGGAGAGTGCTCCCTGGGTTTTAGTGCATCATACTTGCCTGGCTAAGTGCCCCTATGCAGGACACGGGAGAAACCACCATATTCAGTGATTCTGGATTCTGCATGTCATTGCTTGGGTTACCAGTCAATAAGATGGAAATGCCCACCAAAGACCTCCAGTTCCCACATTATTGGACCCTGTTTTATAGAATGAGATCTAGTTTCACTGTGACCTGAAAAATGTGATATTTAATAATAATCAGAAACAACCTAAAATAATCAGAAACAACGTCTTCTCAGAGGGGCTTTGATAGCATGAAATACTAAGGAAAAAACTGGAGAGTTAGGCAGATATAGAATCAATGTTTTAATATTTACTGGTGGTGTCACTGGTTGAATTATTTAAACTCTCTTAATCTTTCCTGATCCATATAATGGAGGTAATAGTGGCTGATGGGAAGACTAAATGAAATAACCATGAAATGCTTATTAAATAGTCTATAGAAGATAGTTGTATACAGTATCTGGCTTTAATTTTACATGGAAAGAAGACATGGATATATAATAATCTGGCACAGTAAATTGGCTTTCATTAAAGTTTGATTCTGTATATGAGTCAGTGTGTGGTTGCTATGGAAATCACTGCATAGTAAAGGTGATCACTTTAACAAATTCTTTTATAGCATATTCACTGCAAAATAGTTCTGTTTCTGAGTAGCTTGAGGTATGTGGTTTCTTTTGGAACATTCTTTAAGAAGTTTTTCCTCAAGCATTTGAATTCTTTCTCCCTTATCCCCAGATCCCATATGGGATATGATATTTATGAGAAAAAATTAAATAGATACCCTCAGAAAATTTACTGAAAAGACTAAACAAAATTTGTCTTTTTTTATGCATGTTTAATTCTAGACCAACTGCCTAATACCTTGATCCTGTTTCTTATGTATTCTGCAACAGTTTAATATTCTAAGACTTCCCAGCCAATTCTATACAGAGAACATTAAGTGGAGGGGGTTGAAGTGGGTAAACATCACAGAAAAGTATTTTCTGGAGGAAAATGCTCTTGCTGAATAGACAATACTAGATAGACATTCCTGTCTCCTTTTTATCATTTAGTTTTGTTGCTACCTTTCAAATAAGACACTTGTTCTTTAAAGTAGAGATTATGTAAAATGGAATAAGGGTCAGAGATATGAAATATTGTTGGTTTTGAAGATGGGAGAAAGGAGAATAAACCAAAGAATGTGCAAGACCTCTTCTGAAAAAGACAGAGAACATATTCTCACCTACAGCCTCCAGGAGGAATATAATCCTGGCTACATCTTGAAGTTAACCAGTTAAATTTGTGTTGGATTTCTGGCCTCCGGAAGTATAAGATAATAAATGTGTGTTGTTTTAAGCCAAATAAATAAATAAGATAGTATGATATTATTATTGTATAAACATTTATACAACTGACCATTTAAAGGGTTTCATGAGAAAAGAGCTATATTAATCAAATACAATATATTTAACAGGGCACCTGGGTGGCTCAGTTGGTTTAGTGGCTGCCTATAACTGAGGTCATGATCCTAGGGTCCTGGAATTGAGTCCTGCATTGGGCTCCCTGCTTGATGGGGAATCTGCTTCTCCCCCTCCTTCCCATCTGTGCTCTCTCTCACTATCTCTTTCTCAAATAAATAAAAAAAGATTTTAAAAATATATTTAACAAATATGTTTGTTTAAATGCTTCATGTTTTTCAGTTAAATAGAAAATTTTTAATTAGGCACTTGGGTGGCTCAGTGGGTTAAAGCCTCTGCCTTCCGCTCCGGTCATGATCTCAGTGTCCTGGGATCAAGCCCCGCATCGGGCTCTCTGCTCAACAGGAGCCTGCTTCCTCCTCTCTCTCTACCTGCTTCTCTGCCTACTTGTGATCTCTCTCTGTCAAATAAATAAATAAATAAATAAATATCTTTAAAAATAAAAAAAAGAAAGTTGAATTATTGAAAAAAATCTAATTGAGGAGAACTCTATGGTGAGGCTGGCCCTGAATTTAGATTAAAATAATTGGAACATCCTGAGAAAGTTGTAGGAAAGAGAAGCATTTTCTCACTTAAATTTTCTGCTCTAAAACAATTAGTTCTGCTGTATGAAAGTCATTATGTTGTGAGCATTACCAGTGGTCACGTCTAAAGCTAGCATTCATGAGGACTCACTTTTCTTGAATCACTTCCTAATGTTTTACTTTACAATTACAAGAAAAACTAGATGTTTCTATTATTCTCTAGGAGGCTTTCAAATTATGCCAATGCAATTAGAATATGGAGTTTTAGCAGACAATTACAGTACATGTTTAATAGTCCCATTCAAGAGTCATTATCCTCAGGATCCTAAGAGAAATTATAAAATTACCAGATAAAAAAGAATCATGAAACTAGTGTTGAGTTCATTCTCTCACCCGACAAATATTTATGGAGTACCTACCTACATTGGACTGTGACATCCGTGCTGAAGATGCCCGTTAAGCAAAGTAATCATGCTGAGTTCTTGTCCTTATGGAGCTTTTGATCACTCAGGGAGATACTCATTAATTACGTGATTACACAGAAATGTAAGATTGCAACTTTGTGAAACACTCCAAGGGAGTGCTATGTTATGCATTCCACATGAGTCTGTACAAAAAGGGTTTTAACATAGTGTGGTCAGAAAAAGATTAATTGAAAAAATTAACACTGTACTAATGTCTGAAGTAACCAGAAAAAGGAAGGGAAATTAGGACCCTTCTGTCCAAAGGCCTTGAGGAGGTAGAAGTATAAGGAACTAAAATAAATACAGCGTGACTGAATCCCAGAGAGCAGAGCTTTAGAAAATAGGTTAAGGATTTGCATAATTAATCTGAAAGAGACAGACAGCCTCTGGATTTTTAAAACACCAGAAACATTATTAGATTTGTATTTTGAAAAATTAACTCTGATTGCAAAATGGAGAATAGACTGGAGACAGAAAAAGTGAAGGCTAGTGCAGTAGTGCAGAGGAGACACCATCAGGCTTTAGACTACACATCTCCATCTCCATCAGAGCTCTTGTTAAGGTAACCGGTGACCCCCACATTAACTAATCACATGGTCAAATATCACTCACTTTACCTAACTGCTCGCAGCATTTGACATAACTGATCACTCCTTTCTTTTTAAAATATTGTTCTACCTGTGTTTCATTTTCCTCCTCCTCAGTCTCCTTGACTGGTTCTTCCTATCCCCCTATGAAGCTGCAATACTCCAGAGCTTTTTCCGTAGACTACTCTCTCTATGCTTCCTCCTTAGGTGATCACATCTAATCCCATGACTTTAAATATACCTATATGCTGACAACCTGTTAACCTATTACTTCCTTTTAATTTTTTAAATTTTTTTGAAGATTTTTAAAATTTATTTTAAGATCGATTGATTGATTTGACATTGAGAGAGCGAGAGAGTGACAAGTAGGGAGAGTGGGCAGACGGAGAAACAGGCCCCTCACTAAGCAGTGAGCCCAATGTGGGGCTTGATCACAGGACCCTGGGATTGCAACCTGAACCAAAGGCAGCCACCTAACAGCTGAGCCACTCAGGCACCCCTATAACTTCATTTCTAACCTTCTCTATTGAATTTTTATTATCTGTCAACCATCCGAAGTTTATTTTTAATCTGGCCTCCACTGTTGACGCCATGTTACATAACCGTCTTTCACAAATAGCTTTCTACATTGTCTCCTTGCCTTTTCCCAAGCCTTCTGAAATATAAACCAAATCATGTCACTCTTTTATTCAAGTCTTCTAAAATCTTTTAGTCTTAAGAATAAAATCCAAAAATTTTCTCATGACCTACAAAGTCCCGAATGACCTGAAATCTATTGTCTTTCTACACTTTCTGTTCCCTTCCTTGCCAGCTTCATTCCCGTCGCCTTCCTTGTGGGCCCTAAAGAAGTAATGAAAGCCCAGAGAACATGCATTTGCTGTTCTCTCTACCTACAAAGCACCTTCTTCCCAATATCAAAAGGCCATCTCCCACAGTTCCCTCACCTCTTTCCTCAAATATGTTTACAGGTAAACGTTTTTGGCCCCGGGTATAAAATACCCCCATTCAAATCATTCTCTTCTACTTTTACAATCTTTATTTTTCTTAATGGAATTTATCACATAATTTCCCCATGTAGAATTCATACCTCACACTTACATGTACCTTTTAGTTTACTGTAAAACATTCCCTTGAAAGACAGTTCTGTGAGACCTGGAGGTTTGTTCTGGTTATTACTTTATGAGACAATGTGCATGGTAGGCATCCTATAAAACATCTGCTGATTTAATAAATAAGCAAATTCATAAAATCATATTAAAAATAAATAAGATGCTGAGAATTTGAACTAAAGTGATTTACATACAGTGGACACTCAAAAAATTATAGTTACCAATAATTACTCATATATATTATATATTTATCCCTCAGAAATAACCACAAGATTAAAAAAAAAACAAACTATTAGTCCTATTTGGCAGGTAAGAAAATAGGGGCTCAAAAAAAAAAAAACAAACCTGGAATTCTGACCAAGATTCCACAGTCAGTATATGTTTAAGTAAGAAGGAAGGAAGTAAGAATCTAAGTCTTGTAACTCCTTTCCACTGTCTCTTATAAACAACCTGGGTATTGCAAACATAGTTTGACTTTGTATGTTCAGGTAGTTATGTTAAGAAAAAATCTTGGCACAAAAATAAGGTAACAGCTTGTGGAATACGATAGGGAAAAAGAGAAAAAGTACATGTCAAACTCTGGCTCAGGCAATAACCCAGGTTATGACCTTAAACACACTCTTTCCCTTTCAACTTTATTATTTGCCTCTATAAACTGATAATCTTAAAACTTGCATAGTACACAGTGAGATGCCAATGATTAATGGTTACTGCCTGCAAAGAATTATCTAAGTGCTAAATAATATTATCATTACTAACAGACTTGGAATTTTGGTTCAGAACATTTGGCTGCTTATTCAAACCTTATCTAAACTATCCTAAAAAGTCTTAGGTCTTTAAAACTGGCCTTGCTAAAGCTTTATCGCTGCTTATTGTATAAAGTGATTTATGTAGAGGAGTTTATCCTGTAAATCTTGTGAAATTTTTAAATTTCTATTTTTAAAGTTATCTCTCAAAAGGAAGTAAACTAGTATTTATTAGGAAAGCAAAAACAACCTACTAGAGAAGGGTTTCCTTCTGAACATGCCATTTGGTCTCAGTACCCTACAGTGGATGCTGCTAATTTTCTGAATCTGTGGTTAAGCCGAATTTCACAATGGCAGTGGAATTCCTGAACATTTCCTGCCCAAAGGGATACAAAATCCAGGTCCAACAAGCAAAAAGAGAGAACTACTGACTGGAAAATGGGTTATTAAAAAAAGAAAAATTCAGTGTACCCATTCAGTAACTTTACTTGGTAAGAATTTTAGATAATTCAATGCAGTACCAGTTGAAGTGTTATTTTTCTCAATGCATAAATACTGCTTTAACAATCTTTTATCACATATACATTACATCTTGTTTAGTTAGATATTTATTAACTATTTAATGGGTAATAAGAACTTTATTAGAAGTGAAAATATAGAAATAAAGATATAGCCACTAACATCAGAAAAAATGCTAATGAAAATAAACACAAAGATTTTATGGAAGACTCTAATTTGAATTGAGGATATAGCTCCTATGCTTTTTGAGCAACAGATAGTGCAGTGGTTAAAGCAAAAGACTCAAGTCAAATTCCTAGTTACATTCCAACTCTACTTCTTATTAGCTGTGTGACTTTGAGAAAGTTACTGTATTTCTATGTATCTCATTTCTTCATTGTGAAACAGAGATATTAATGGAACCTACCTCATAGGAACATTAAATTAGTTAATATGATTAAATTAGTTAATATGATTCCTGTGAGATGAAAATAGTTATTAGCGAGAAATATTCAATTAAAAACAAACACTTACAGATCTACAGTGGACAGAGTAAAGAAATACATATACCAGGTGACAGCTAATGAATAATACGATCTTTTTGGAGTTTGTTAGACAAACTTCTGTGGGTAGACATCAATCTTTTGAATTTATATAGCACCTACTGACTAGCCTGAAGCCCTTAACAAGCTGTGACATAGGATAATTTAAAGCAGTAACAAAGAAAAGAAAAACAAAATAAGAAGCAGAAGGAAAGAGTACATGCTTCTTTACTGAGTCTCACAACCTGGACAATGGCCTACATAAATTGTGAGCTACCCTTGAAGTTGCTGAGTCTTGTTTGAACAGTTAACTCTAAGTCCCAAGGAAGTTACAGAATCCAATGTCTATCAATATAACTGTTTATCATAACTTACATTAATCTTCTATAATGAACATCAAATATGTTTGGGGGAGATCATTTTGATTAAACACTGGCAAGGTGTAACAAAAGCCCCCTCATCTCACAAATGGAGTTATTTTCATGTAAAACTTTGGAGGTTAAAGAATCATCACTTCCTACATTGGTGTGTATAAAAACAATGGTTCTGTGTATAGTCCCATCAATCCAATTCTCCTATTCTTTCTTAGCTTTTTAAATTCTTCTTACACCCTCCCCAGCCCCCCAACATATACTGGCCTACCTCCTGCTTATTCCTAAGAGGAGACAGTATTTCCAGGTCTGTGAACACTGAAAAGATTGAGAGTTCACCCTTGTTGAGGCCAGGATGATAGGAAATTTCCTACTGTTAACAGCAGATGAACCAGGCTTTATTTACTCAGCATGCTTGATGACAGACTTCTCATGCTAGAATGGACAGGGGGTGTCCATTCTGGGGGTGGCTTGGCTCAAAATCTAAGGGAGAATAGTATCTGTGGGGCAGCACAAATCCTGCAAAATTGTGTGTGGTTTCCCCTTATAAATTATTTATTAAAAGCGTTACCAGTAGTTAGGAGCATCCCAGAGATGATGGCAAGAAAATTCCACTTGTACAAATCATGTAAATATGTGTTTTTAGGTTTTTTTGAAAATAATAAACTAAAACTGGTTTATATTTTTGTTACATTTACTAAATGTAACACTAGATGTTACACTTACTAAAAAAATAAGGTAATTGAGCCCTTCTTATTTTTACACAGTCAACAAAGGTTATGACCAAACTGGATTTGAATCAGAAATATGGAAATTGCATATATCCCATCTAGGATAAGCCCATTTGAGTATAGAAACAACCAGTCCTTGATCTGTTTCTCTTTTCTCCTCGGATTGTGACTGCTTGGGTGAAAACAGAACAGCATTTGTAGAACCTGTTCCACTTGAATAAAACTGTGGGAATTAACACAAAACAGTAATATATATACATTTATAACACATATACTATATACTATATACATATATACTTTCCTGATTCTTCAATGTTTACAAACTCCTAATTTAAGGTAAACTACCATCAAAAACAACAACAAAAATCATGATAACTCAGTACTCCTAGGTGAATATTTTTCTCTGTTCCCAAGATCATTTTATTAGTGGTAACCCACACATTGCAACTTGATAAAATGATCTATTCCAGACAGTCCCTAGGTGACTTAATGGAATCAGTTAGAAATAACTTAGTAAATGTGTGGAAAAAAATATCCAAGATAATGTTTAAAAGAGAGTAGTGTTTCTTAGTAATAGAAAAGTGGCTTTGAAAAAGAAATGGAACATACCATTTTGAAAATGTTCCTTTAAAATACTAAATTCAGGCTACGCTTATGGAAGAGATACAGTTTAAAGGATTAAGGTTTACCTTCAATCATGAAAAAAACTACCTTGCTAAACAGCTGCATATGAAATGAACTTTCAGAATTTGAATATTTAAATGCATTTTATCTATTTAAAGAACCATACAGAACTCGTATTAAAACAAAGGAGAGAGAGATTGAGCAGGCAACCTGAGCAGGGCGGTGGCGGCAGGGGTTATGGGGGGGTGCGCAGGACAGGGAGAAAGACAAATCCCTGCAGGCTCCACACCCTGCACAGATTCTGCATGGGGCTTGATCTCAGGATTCTGAGATCAAGACCCTGAGATCAATGACCTGAGCGAAAATCAAGAATCGGACACTTAAACAAGTTGAGCCACCCTGGTGCCCCCTGACAGATTTTTTTTTTTTTAAAGCAAAGCACACTTACTTTCAAACATGAAAAATGGAGGGGAAATCCATGTTGTGACAACTGTAACCTATCAATTAAGTGATTATAATAGGGCTATCTAAAAGTGAAAATGGCTGGGAAAAATTTTCTTTGAACTTTTATCTCCTAGAGTTTTCCATCTTATTTCACAGAGAACATTTTCAAGTTGATGTGGTTTTTACTTCCAATGGGCAGCTCCAACTTTCACCTGATTTGTCTTCAAACTGCTTTTTTCCTAATGATAGACCTAATGGAAGGACCTGAGAAAATGATTGCTGAATCTACTAATGTTGAATCCTCCACAAACAGGGGACATAACAGCCATTCTCACTTGCTTGCAAAAGGGTGTTAATCTGAAGTATCTTGAATAAGGACCCAGTACAACTGCATTAAAAATAAGCCGGCCTCTTGGTGAATATATGGAAAAACAACTATAACACATTTTTCAACACTGGTAATATTATTGTTACTTAGATTTTTTTTTTTTTTTCAAATAGAGACAAAATGTACCTTTCTTCCAAGGGATCATAAAAGTAAAACAGGAACAAAGAAATGAGAAACTGCATCCTTCTCAGGGTGCAGCTTTTATAAGGTTCTGTACACTAGGGTATTTAACCACTTTGTCTATAGCAGTACTTCCCTTCCTCCCAGCAATTTGGACCAGAAAGACTGTAACAGCAAATTGGAGTATGAGTCACAGGATGTACTTTAGGTCAAGACATCACTTAAGGAAGACCAAGTCAATACTTTTTCAAATTGTGGAAGTTTAAGAACTTTTCTTCTTTTTTCATTTGTTTTCTTTCTTTTCTTTTTTCTTTTCTTTTATTTTTAGGTATTGATTTTATGTTTTGGCCTAAACTTCTTTATGCTCCTAGAAGTGGGGCTAGCTTTAAAAAAATCAAGAGGTTTTTCTTTTTTGTTTTGTTTTGTTTTTGAGGGTATTACTGCAGTTGCTTTTGAATAATTTTAGGGAATTCTATGTGAATGTATAATATTACCTAGTTTTTCTTGATCAAAGGTCCTGATCTAAAGTTATCCTGATCTGAAGTACAGAATAAAAAAATATATATTCCCAATGAGAAGACATTTAAGTAATTGTGGCCACAGCATATTTCATGGAATAAAACATATTCAGAAGTTTCAAGTTACTCAAATTATATTTCTAGAGATTATTTTATTGAATCTTACTTTGAAAACCAGAATTCCTGGGATCAAGAAGCTTTTTTAACTCACTGGACTGATCAGTTAATATGCAAGGAACATTCATGGTAATTGTCAGGACGTGCATTATGCTTAGAGACCAGTGTTGATAAGATATGTTGTTGGCACTACAAGTGATCCATGGGGGCGGGGAAGGGAGGAGGGGTAAACACTGTGTCTGGCAGCAATCTTTTAATTTCCAAGACACTATCACCATGATGATGAGATCTGTAAACAGACATACTAACTTAAAATCAGTACATAATGTGCTAAACTCTTTATACTCTTGCTGTAGGAGGCAGGGGCAGGGAAGAAAAGAAAGGAGACTACATCACAATTTTAGGAAGTGTGATTAAGAAAATAAGCATTTTCCTCAGACCCTGGCAGTACCACGAGGGCATATTTTCCCTAAACAATCCGGTTTTGTTTCTTTGGAAGGGGTTGGGCCTGGGCAGCGGGATAGAAATGAAATGAGAACATATATGGACTGGAAAATTTTCCTAAGCGCACTTAGTAAAGTTTATTGCTATTGGGGTATATAGCATTTTTGCTTTTCCACAGCTCACTTATGATGAATCAAGGTAAACTGGAATGCACGGAATGATAAGTAAATTTGAATAGATTATAACACAGCAGATTTAATTCTACTTTTAGGGAAATTGAGTAGAAATCTAGGGTATGTTATAAAATCCATATCAGACAGTATGGATTAGATAGTAATAACACATAGCCCCTATCTTAAAGAGATCTGTGTTAGTAGATCATCAATGAAATTTTATGGTGGAATCAAATTTGTATTTGAATAAGTAATGATCACAGACTATTGTTCTTCTTTCTTCATAAGGAAGGAAACAAAATTGGTCTGCTATTATCTACTAATCATAATTGATTGCTAAATTATATCTATTTACTTTCTTCATTATGTCTCGGGACATGTGGAAGGCAGTGTACCTTGAAGGTTGCACTGTAAAGAAGAAATATTCTTTCAGAAATGAATTACCTAAAGTAAAATTGAATCTCTCCCCATCCTGATCCATACAGAGCTTTGCTGTCTCCTAATCTTCAGAGAGCAAAAACAAAAAAGGAAAAATAAGCAAAATTAAACTTCCTTATAAATGCAGCCCATTGACAAATACTTGGTTTGGGCAGAGTATAACATTCCTCCAGAAACTCCCAACTGTCTTAACATTAATGCTTTGCTAGAGGGAAAAACCACTTTAGCTTCAGGATAGCTAGTCCTCCAGGATCCTGTGTCTTCTTCAGTGTACAGAGGTCCTTTTGGAAATGTCCCTTTGTCTTTACCTCCCCCAATTCCCAAGTATATAATTAGACATTCCTCACAACCCCAGTGTACCCCATCTTTCTGCCCACAGATACTTTGCTTTAGTAAAACCACCTTTTTGTACCAAAGAAGTCTCAAGAATTCTTAGCTATTGGCTCTTAACCCCAGCACTTCAGACCACATTGCTTATCACCTGATTCTCAAAAATAATCTATCTTAATTTCCCTGAATCCAAAACATAATGAATACTGACCTTTGTTCCAAGTGGAATATGAATTTTAATTGCTGCTTTTGGTTTCATTCAGCCCCCTTAAGAGCAGAGGAAACTTTTCTATTTTCCTTACTATGTTCATACCTCTTCTCCATGGAATTATGGGAATTGAGGCAATTCATTATCTTCCACAAAATTTTTAATTTTAAAGTTAATAAGATCCTTACTCAGGGACTTCCAATAATCTTAATCACTAATTATAAACTTTCCTTGGGCATCCCTAACCTGCTCATAACACTGGTCTAACTAGAGTAATAATGGGAATTTACTCACTATTATGGAATATGCTAGGAATATTGTTCATTATATTTATATTTAATCTGACTTTAAAAAATCCTTCTCTAAAAAATTGTTTCCTTTATAAGACATGATGCAAACTTACTATTTAAAATTAATACAAATTCAAAATAAAATATTTGGGAAAGAATACTTGGAAAAAATGTTTAAACCGAAGTTCTCTACCTAGAAGCAAACTTTTTTTTTAAAATTTTATTTAATTTATTTGACACAGAGAGAGAGAGATCAGAAGTAGGCAGAGAGGCAGGCAGAGAGAGGGGGAAGCAGGCTCCCCACTAAGCAGAGAGCCCAATACGGGGCTCGATCCCAGGATCCTGGGATCATGACCTGAGCTGAAGGCAGAGGCTAAGCCCACTGAGCCACCCAGGCACCCCTAGAAGCAAACTTTTAATTTGTAAATGAAAATATTGGATTGATACAAAATGTTTAACATACATTTTGGAACTTTCATTTTTTTTTAGGTACAGTATTTCCTTTTCTATGTTGTTAAATGAATAAAAGACAACATTGCTTGGATGCAGCACACTATAAAGGTTTGGATGATTCTACTTTTCCATTTTGTTGTTAAATATATTTGAGATGTATTTTGTTATATAATGAGTAAGGATCTAACATGATCTTTTTTTAAAAAAAATGTTTCCAACCATTTTTCTTTTGAATAATATCTATAATCTTTCTCATTTGTTTCATGTTTTCCCTATGTTTGTGACCAATACCCTCAAATCTTCTCTCCTTCTCCTTTAATCCATGCTGTTAACAGAGTGATCTTACTTAAAACCCATATTTGATTACAAAATTGTCTGAGCAACTCATGGGATTAAAGGAAGACTGCAGGAGAGGTAGATTTTGAGTGAAAACAAACCAGTGTAACAGTTTCCAAAATCTGAGTTTCTCATTAGATATCTGTATAAAATGTTGAGTTTGGAGTTTAGGGATGGGCAACATGGAGATAATTTTTAAGGCATACGATTGGATTGAAATTAGTGCAAAGAAGTTCAAATCTTGAGTTCTGATTCACTCCCATTGTTTAGATGTAAAATAGTACGTAAAGTACGCCAGGAACTAAAATTCTCAAGAATTGAGGGAATGGTGACATAAAGATCTGTTAATATCATCTGAACTGTGTCTTTTAAGAGCTTGTTTAAGTTTCTTTTTTAGCTATGCCTGTAGTTTTTCTGTTGGTTCCTATCTCTTTCCTTAACCCCCATAAACTACCTTATTTCACAACTTTGTCAGTTTTCAGTTAATTCAAGGAAAGTTTCTTAGGTTTTCCACCTTGCCAATTTTCTGTAGTGCCATATAAGCTTTTTTATTACCTCAAATGGAGATCTTCATTATCTTCATATTTTCATTTCAATGGGTTCTCAAATTGTAGTCTTCTGTTCTTACTTTATAGGGTCCAGGCTCTCTCATATCACACGGAAAATGTAGAATAAGCTATAGTGATTTTGTAGTAAATCTTCCCACGCCCCCCAAAATATGCTTCCCCCTGGATCTTTGGATGTTTCTTTTCTTTTCTTTCTTTTTTTTTTTTTTTCTTCTGTAGGATTTCTTCATAGCCTCTTAGTAAGTTGTTTTTTGGTGTTGTTGTTGTTTTGGGTTTTTTCATCAGCTTGTCCTCACATAAAGACAGAGTTCCTCAGGTCCAGTTTTGCCAGCAGGATAGATTTGAGAATTATCCTTGACTGTACTTGGGGGCTAAATGAATGTGTCTAATTGAATGTTACTTGAATCATCTTCATATCAGCTTGATCAAAAGCTGTTATGTGTGGCTCCAATTGGCAGTTTAAGAAGTTTTTTTTTTTTTTTTTTAAGTTTTTCTTTTTATTTGACAGAGATCACAAGTAGGCAGAGAGGCAGGCAGGGGTGAGTGGGGAAGCAGGCTCCCTGCTGAGCAGAGAGCTTAATGTGGGGCTTGATCTCAGGACCCTGGAATCATGACCTGAGCTGAAGGCAGAGGCTTTAATCCACTGAGCCACCCAGCCACCCCAAGAAGTTTTCTTAATATATACATAAAAAAAATGTTCAATGTCAAGGAATGCAATTTTAAAAATGAGATATCATTCTATTCAGCAGTATGCTGTAACAAAATAGAGGAACAATTAAGAAGTTTTGTGAGGATGCAGAAAAATCAGAACACTCATACACTGATGGTAGGATGGTAAAATGATGCAGTCACTTTGGCTTTTAGTAATTTGACTATAATGTATCTTACTGTGGATCTCTTTAAGTGTATCCTGCCTGGACTTCTTTTATGTGTAGATTTATATATTTAATCAAATAAGGAATGTTTTGACCATTTTTTTTTTTTCCAAACACTTATTCTGCTTTCTCTCCTCTAACACTGGGAGTCCCACATTCATATGTTGGTCTACTTAATAGTGTCCCACAGGTTTCTTAGACTCTGTTCATTTTCCTTCAGTCTTTTCTGTCTGGGATTCTCAGTCTGGATAATTGAAATTGATCTCTCTTCAATTTCACCAATTCTTTCTTTTTTCTGCTCAAATCTGCTATTACAATTCTCTAATGAAACTTTCATTTCAGGGACGCCTGGGTGGCTCAGTTGGTTGGACGACTGCCTTCGGCTCAGGTCATGATCCTGGATTCCTGGGATCGAGTCCCGCATCAGGCTCCCAGCTCCATGGGGAGTCTGCTTCTCTCTCTGACCTTCTCCTCGCTCATGCTCTGTCTCACTGTCTCTCTCTCAAATAAATAAATAAAATATTTAAAAAAAAAGAAAAGAAAAGAAAAGAAACTTTCATTTCAGTTATTGTATGTTTAGGCTCCAGATGTTTATTTGGCTCTTAAAAAAAAAAAAAAAATCCCGCCTCGCTGTAGAGAGTAAAATGGAGTCTTGTCATGTCGAGCAGGTGACTGTGCTATGCAGGGGCCTGTGTCAAGCAATAACACAAGCAGCTAAGGTACTCCAGCTAGGAGATAGTGCCAGGACCAATAGCAGCTGACACGCCAGAACTGATAATGAACAGAACCAGGGGAGGTCTGCAAGGATCCAAAACTGCTTAAACCCTTTTAAAAGGGAAGGACTTTGGTAACAAACTCAGACCTTCAGACCTGGTTCCTCTATGTCTGACCACTTAAAGTAAAGGTAACTTCCACCAAAGGTTGTGCCCAGATGATCTCGGAACAGAACAGAGATCCTTCCCTGCTTGAACATCAGAAGCAGTAAGTGCCCAGAACTGACCAGGACTAGAGGGAGGCCTTATCTCAATGCATGCCCACAGACTGACTTTGCATTTGTTAATTTCCTACATCCTTCTATTATCTTGTTTGTGGTGTGGTTTGTCTTCTGTCCTGCTCTGTGTGCTGTGGAAGAAGCCAACTTTAATCACAGTGTGAATTGTCATTAAGTTTGGAATCCTGAATAATAATAAAGCATTATTGCTTTTATAATTATGATTTAACTTGATTTATGATTGAATAAAGCTGACATTGTGGAAAGACACAACTCATCTGTGTGCCTTCACAGCATGCTCATGATGCAACATTATTCTCCGGGTTTCCTTTCATTCTGTGTCCATAGTTTCACTTAGATCTTTGAACATGTTTAAAACAGTGATTTAAAATTTTTGTCTAGTGAGTCTAATACCCAGGATCCTCCAGGGACACCTTCTATTAATGTCTTTTTTACCCCCATGAATGGACTATGCTTTCTTTTTTCTTTGCATGTCTTCTAATTTTTTGTTGAAAACTGGGCATTTTGAATATTATGTAACAGCTCTGGAAATCAGATTCTCACTCCCCAGGGTTGTAGGTTTTTTGTGTGTGTTTTTTTTATGTTTGTTTAGTGACTTTTCTAAACTATTTTTGTATAGTCTATATTCATTTTTATGTGTGACAACTGAAATCTGTATTCTTCTAGCTTTGTGGTCAGCTAGTGTTTTAATAGAGTTCCCTTAAATGTTTGGAGCCAAAAAAGAGAGGCGGGGGAGGGAGACGTCCTTTATCTTTATATATTGTCTCTGTTTGGGGGCACTCCTTCAATAACTTAACCAGATTATTTAAATCTCTGACTTGGCCTTCACCTGTGCCTGTGTAGAGCCTGAAGAAGAGCCAAAGATAACAGCTTAGGGTTCTCATAGGTCTTTTCTGAGCATGTGTCCAGCCCTGGGCGTGTACAGGGCATCTTCGATTATCTGACACAAGCGGGAGCTTTTAAAATTTATTACTCCCTCATATATCTCTTTTCTCAGTCTTTTTGATCTGTCTATTGTCTTGACTATAAACTCTTGCCCCAGGCTGCTGTGGCCAGTAATTTAGCCTTTGCCTACTTTCTGCAAACACCTTCCAAGAAGCCACCAAAACCCTGGGAATATTCCAAATCAGGCAGAACAATGGCAAGTCCTTGTGCTGATCCTTCAAGGAGCTGCCAAACAGGTTGAAACCCACAGTCACAATTATTTGAGAATAAGGTCTGTATTGCTCTCTCTGGCACCAGCAACCTGTAACAGCATTTCAGGCTGCCAACCTCACAGCCACCACTGATCCTGGAGTGGGGACAATGAGCAGGAACTTAAAATGCTGGAGAATGCAGCAACTTCTTTCTTCATTAAGCTTTCCCCTGGGTATGATAACTATTGGAGAAGCTTCCAGAGTTTTAAAGCTTTATGACCATTTTCACTAGCTTATTAGTTGTTTTTACAGTGGTATAAAGTTCTGGAATTCTCTAAACTGCCTTATCAATGATGTCACCATATTAATCTAGTCACTTCTGAAAACAGTTTGACATGTTACTTACCCAAAAAAAAAAAAAAAAGCTTAACATGTTACTTACAACCCAGTAACTGCTATTCTAGGTATATATCTGAGAGAACTGAAAGCACAGAGCCACACAAAAACTTGTATATGAACATTCGCAGTAGCATTATTCATGATTGTACCCTCCCTCAAATGGAAACAATCTAAATGTCCATCACTAACGAAATGGATAAACAAAAGGTGGTTTATCTAAACAATAAATACTATTTAACCATAAAAAGGAATGAAGTAGCAATACACGCTAAAGCATAAGTGAACTCTGAAAATAGGCTAAATGAAAGAAGTCAGACCAAAAAAGGACTCATTGCATGATTCCATTTATATGAAATGTCCAGAGTAGGCAAATCCATACAGACACAAAGTAGATTAGTGGGTACCAGGAGTTTGTCCATACAGACACAAAGTAGATTAGTGGGTACCAGGGGTTTGGGAGAAGGAGCCATGGGGAGTGACTACTAATATTATGGAGTTCCACTTATGGGAAATAAAAATGTTCTTTCAGGAAATGGGTAATAGCGATGTTTGTGAATATAATAAAAATCTCTGAATTATATATTTTAAAATACAGAATTTTGTGGTATATGAATTATGTATCAATTTTTTTTTCTTGAAAGTAGTAGTGTCTTATCCAAATTACTTCTTCTCCTGGATATATCATAAAGATCTCTCCATAACTGTGATGGAGATATAAATGTATATCTCCCAAGATATATCCTGACTGATAGTACTTACCTATGGGGAATAGGTAAGTGCTTTCATGGTGAGGCTAGTTCTCATGCATTTTGTTTTGTTTTTTAGGAACCCATAATTTTTCTTATGCCCCAGTTGATAATACCCTAAAATATGTGGCACAGTTCAAATGTATGGAATTAGATAATGTAGAAATACAAAAAAACCTGAATCTAATAACTAATCGTTGATGCTTATATAGAACAAGCCAAAGAAGCTATTTCTATGTTAATAATATTGTATTTTTATACCTATAAGGTATTTTATTTGTTAATGGGCTTGCCATAATATATTTCGACATAGGATTTTTCTTTACCACATACTAACAAATAGTCTTCATATTTAACACTAAAAACATTGGACACTTTCCCTATCACATAAAAAGAAACTATTTACCCCACTGTTCACTAAATCATGAAAAAGTAGCTCAACATATTACAAGTGTTCAGTCCCAGTATTTTTTCACATGCTAATTATACTGTGCCAGAGTGCAGACTTCACACAGAATGTCTAAGCACTAAAAACATTGGATCTCTTTCATAACCTTGTAACCTCTTTCATAACCTCTTTCATAAGACCTAAATAAGTTGAAAATGAAGATATGAGTCATTCTTGAATAACAACACACGAATTTTTTGAGACTAGAAAATAAACAAAAAATAAACTATAGAAAAATATACTTTTTAGAGTGAAATCTCTGATTCTAATATTATGGTAACCAGATCATTTGCCCTAAAAATACTACTAACAAATACTACTATAAGTATTTGTGACAAAGATTTAGGGAGAAAAGGAACAATACTTACTGTAAAGAAAAATAATGACTTATATAATAAAAAATATCAAAGATAAGAAAAATGCTCTACCATGACTTTTTATTAAACACTATTAAAACCTCGTCTCACTGATAAATTGTTATTTCTAATCTTTATATTCCTATCAGATATACACACATACACTGTTATGAACTGAATGTTTATGCTCCCACACCCCCAAGTTCTTATGTTGACAACCTAATTCCCAATGTGATGGTATTTAGAGACAGGGCCTTTGGGAGGTAATTAGAATTAGATGAAGTCATAAGGATGGAGCCATCATGATGGGATTAGTGCCCTTTTTAGAAGAGACATGAGAGAGCTTGCACAAGGAAAGGTCAATCCACCACATGAACTGAAAAAAAGCTTCTTACTAAACCTGTAAAATTCCTTATAATAATTTGACAAATATTTCTTTACAAGTACATCTATACCTAATGATGCACTTGTTATTGTACCCACAGTTACTGTACAAGACGCTAAGTCCCTCTTAAAAGATATTTTAGGAGACTCTTATTAGAGTGATCAATACTACTTGTATATATCACAGTGGTTAAAATCATGCTGTAATTATGTAGTCATTTGAAGTTGGCTAATTCAGGGTTAATTTCTAAACAAATACTCAGTGGCAAATAGAAAGTAGGTGTATTTTAGAGCAGACATTTAGGTTTCTAATAATTCAGTCTTTTGGTGTGCCAGAGTTTGCTTGACGCATTCCATGTAGACAGACAACTCTAGCAGGCTTGAGCAGGTGCTATTTGTGAAATCTAGTGGGATTAATTCTTTGCAGTTTAACAAGCACAAGCCCTATTATGCATTAAATCATCTCATTGTCAGCCTCCTAAAGAAGTATTTAGCTTATACAAGATATAATCTGTTGCTAAGAGAGATAAAATAATAATTATTATTATAGCAGGAAAATGTTGTAACCTTCTGACCAAGACCTTGATGACATTTTAGCTTTTTGCATGAATTGAACTTGTCAAGTTTATATAGACAATATTTGCACTGATTTCATTTCACATGTGTTATTGCAAAGCTTATGCTGTATTTTTCAACAAAGTGTTAAAAGGCCTGTCAAATAATCCTGGGAAATCCTGGAAGGACATATGCTGAATAGTCATGACAGGTCAAAACAACAGTTTAACTTAGTCTCACCTTGGTGCTATAAAATACAGGTCCTAAAGGGAAGACATGTTATGATAGTATTTAAAACTACTTTTTTTTCAAGTTTAGACTGATATTAATGATTCAACATATTTGAGAAATAGGCCACATAGTACATTCTGTAGCTTTACTCAGCTAGCAATATGCTCAGAACATTTCTCTTGTGTAAAAACAAATCAAGTACAGATACTGACTGTGATTAAAGACTGACAGACCTGCAGTCTTCAAGAACATGTGACTGACCACCATTTACCTTTGGTGTACCGCATAAAGAATATATTTCAAGCATTGTTTAAACCAAGAGAAATTTTGCAGCATATAACAGTGTTATATTTAATACAAATCCTCTAGGGTAGACGTTAAGCAATTGGATCACTATCAAGAACAGAATGTTTTTAGTTCTGATGAATGTTCTAACCAAGCATAGGATTCCAAATGAAACCCAAGATACTATGATAGGACTGACCAGTAAAAAATGAATTGTCTACCAAAACCAGGAATTAATTAAGTGAATGAATGAGAAATAGCTTTAAAGATTAAATTTCTTTTAAAAAGTCTTCTTACTAATAGGCACAATGCAATTGATAGTTTCCATACATTAGTTATCCTTTGATGTAGTTATGTCAAATAACTAAATGGTCTTAAGATTTTGAAAATGCTATTGGTTATATTTGTCATAATCAGAAGCTATACTATTTTCCTATTAAATGTTATACAAATTGTTTTTAACCACAATACCAAGCATGTTTTCCACTTATTAAGTATTTGTTCTTCACTTTGATTTACCATTGTGTCTCATCTTTTGTGTTGATTTACAGTTGTCAGAGTTGAACTACAAAGCAGCTAGGAAACCATGATAAATGGGAATACTCTTGCAATAAATAGCAGACTAAAGTGATGCATCTGTTTTAGAGATCTATCCTGCCACTTGGCTAGTTTCATTTCCTGAGCAAATAACTATAATTTTCTTATTATAAACCTTACTGAACTCATGTTCAGGCAGCTGTGAATTTCTAGAGTTGCTCCACTGAAGGACGGTTTATTAACCATTTAATATGCCTTCTATCCTAAATTTTCATGGCCATAGAAAAAGTTCTAACAACACAACTCTTAGCATAATGTTCAAGTTTTAAAACTCAAATCTGAAGGCAGTCACAAGAGTCTGCCATTCTAAAATTGTGAACATTCATCCTTAGCTTGATTTTGAATTATATAGGACTTTTAAATGTCCAATATTTTTTCTGAATAATAAAATTTAAGGTTAATCAAATTTGTATATCATATTCTTAAATACTCCCATCTGTAATGTGGAATTAAAAGGTAAATGAAAATAGGATAGGATTTTAAAATGGAACACATGTCTTATACATCCTATTTACAAATGCTGTTCCAAAGACAGGAATGAGTATGAATCAAAATAGTATTTCTGTTTTTCCAATTTATAATTTTTTGTCATATAAGGAAATGTGTATGCAGATGTTCATGTATGCATTGTACCTCTGATGTTTGCTTATATACTGATTGGAAAACAGAATTTGAACAAAATTATTAAGTGCTTATTTAATATCTTTGCAATTATAACAAATTTCATGTACCATGCAGATAGTACTCAAGCCTAGAGCATCTTTATTATGAACACCAGGGCACTTCAAGAAATAATTTATGCTTTCAATTAACAATTTTGTGTGTTAATAGCTCAACCTCCTTTTCATACTAATTTCCATCAACTGTCACTCTTATTTAAAAATCTACTCAGGAAGAGTCCAGTCATGCTAGTGACTCTGCTTTTCTCTATGCTGTGTTTTAGTCATTCTCACAGATCATCACTAATGAACAATTATCTTTCTCTACAGTGTGAAATACAGCAAAGTTGGCTGAAAATGGAATATCTGACACAGAAATATATATATCCATTTCAAAGGACCAAAATAGATAGATGGCTTTATATTGCCTAAGCTACTCATTAAGTCAACTTACTTCAGAAACAGTATGAGATATCATAGCAAAGACTCAAGGTAACACATTGTATGCAGACTATGAATGTTTAACCAACAATCAAATTAATATTTCAAAAGTTTTGTTATTAGAGAAATAAACCTTCTAAATCTTCTACCTAATTTTTTACTCCCTTTATTACTCTAGGAAAATAGGTATGTTATATTAAGTAATTGCTTTCACTGAACATCCAAACAAAATTATTTTACTCAATTTGAAATTCCTCTTTATAAAAGCAATATACATATCAAAATGAACTTCAGGGACAAAATATGCCATAAATTGAAATCCTATACTACATTCTATTGTGGAAAATTATTTCTTCTAGGCTAATTTAGTACACTAAATTCAGTTATTCTGAAAGTGCACAATTATATATTTATTGCATATATATTGATAGGTTTAAGTGAAAATAAGTATACATGCTTATTTTAGAAACAATTGTATATCAGAGCTAAATTTTAATGACATTTATTTTGTCTTTTGAATTATGTTAGAATAAATATCTTAAAATTCCATTTACATTACATAACACTGTTCCTTATTTATTCTATTCTAAGACTAATGAATAAACATTTTATTTTTGAGGTTTGAAGATATATGTTAAATACATTAATGGGTTAGGAAATATCTGAGATTTTTTTAAAAAATTAATTCTTCAGTTTTCTATTTACACTTCAGTTTTCTATTTACATAACTGTTTATTATCAATTTATATCAATTTTATATCAATTGTACGAAATGAGAATT
The DNA here is from genome assembly GCF_022355385.1 of Mustela nigripes. Lineage (NCBI taxonomy): Eukaryota > Metazoa > Chordata > Mammalia > Carnivora > Mustelidae > Mustela > Mustela nigripes. The sequence goes on along the minus strand of NC_081557.1, from coordinate 184,820,478 downwards.
AAGTATGTTATATTCTAGAAACCAAACCAAACAATATGGATGCCCCTTAGCCTTTATTACAAGTTCAACATACAAGAATAAAGATATTAAAAATCTAGCTAATAAACACTGGATGACTAGGACTTCTAGGTGGTTTTCCTCCTATTTTTATCAATTTTTATTGAGGAACAAGCATATCCTCCTAAGAAAGGGCTGATTGTCCTTTGCCATGGCAACAAGTAACCATTAGGACCAAGTTTTTAAATATTCCATCAAGTAAATAAAAATCAGTTCTGTTATCATATCTCAAGAAGCCAGCCAATCAGTGACAAGCAGCTGTTTCTGAAGTCAGGGAACCATCAGTAGCCTCACTGAAGTGCAGATATTTACACAAGTCAAGTAGTCAGTGAAAGTCTTGTTCAATCTTTGAACAGCAAGCTTCCCAACCCCCCTATGTAAAATTAGCACTCTGCTTTTTCAGAAAGACTGTACTTTAAGAGTACAACTCTGCTGGGGACACTTGGGTGACTTAGTCATTTAAGCAACTGACTCTTGATTTTGGCTCAGGTCATGATATCAGGGTTGTGAGACTGAATCCTATGTCATGCTCAGTGCTGGCCATGGAGGCTGTTTAGGAGTCTCTCTCAGCCCTTATCCCATAGGTCACAGTGTAAAAAGTAGTAGAATTACCTGCTTTAGAAATGAATACAAAGCTTAAATAAGTAGAGGCATTTATTTTTCTCAATTAACAAGAAGTCTAGGAGAAGGAGGAACCTGTAGGGATCAATGAAGTAATCAAATGCTCAGATTCTATTGTTATGCTCAGCTATCACTGCTGACCTCTTGGGAGCAGGGGTCCAGTGGGGGTGGGGAGAGGTAAACAGGTTTTGGGTAGGTAGCTAAGAGTGGCTGTCGTGATAGTATAGCAGTTGAGAGTTTCATTTCTGTAATTATTTCCCCTGGGTTAAATTTTTTGTTCTACAACTTATTAGTGGCATGACTTAGGATAAATTATGTCACCTCTCCCTAAACCTTAGTTTTGTCTGTCATTTCTCTGCCTCTACAGAGAACTGCAGTAGGAATTAATTATATAATACCTGCAATGTATTTAAAACAGTAAACTGAGTAATAAATATTGGTATCATTATTATTATGTAAATGTATTTATGTTCACTGCTTTTGGTTTTTTATGAAAAGTAGCGTCACAGGTAGTATTGGCTCTGGTGAGTTTTCCACGCAGAAAAGATAGAAGAGCAAAGTAAGGTATATTTTTGTCCTGACAAAATTAGCTTAACAACTTAATAAAAGTGAGAAAAAAATTGTACCAGATTATGTTGATAAAAAGTAAGAATAAGATTATTTGCATTTTAATTTTAGTTTCCTTTGACTTTAATCTTCAAGTTTTCATTTTTAAAGAGATCTAGTCTAAACATGGTGAAAATTACTGACTGGTCCAACTTCCAAAAAAAACAAACAAAACAAAACAAAACAAAAAAACCACACACATTTGATGAAAGTTCATGAACCTTGGCAAAACTTTTGTTGAACCTCCCTGAGTTTCAGGTTCACTTGAAACTAGAACCAGGTGAGTCTCAGATTTTGTTATGAATGTTTCACAAAGTTCTACAAATAAAACATGATTTATGCAACATGTAGGATTTGACCCTCACCTGCTGGTGTCTCCTTCAAAATTTCTTAGTACTTATGTCTGGCTTTTTATATTTTATACAGTAATTTTTAGGCTAAATTCTCCTTATATAGTTTTGAAGTTTATTGTCAGGAACAGGGATAAATATATTCTTATTCAATAAGAAAAATATCTTTCCATGGTAAGGTTTTTCACTGACAACTCCTAGAAATTCACTCTTTCCCTAAGAAGGGAAATTGCATGGGGATTGCTTCTTCTTAAATAAACTTAAATACAAGCACAATTTTGCTTATTTTTTTCAATTTTTCAATCTACATGTATGAATCTCAAATTGATCAGCTTCATGTCAGAGTAGTTACTTATGTATGTTCTATATACAATGATTTTAATGTTCTACATTCTTCATTTCTTGATAAATACCACATTGATTTATTTACTGACGTCATTTATTATTTTAATACTTAGAAGAAAATGACAAAAATGACATGATATATATTCTAATTTGTTCAGTAATGTTGTGATATATAGAACCCAAATCAAAACAGTTCTTTATTTTTATAATAATTCACCTTTTTCTATCAGCAAAAACAAGCCAGTGACAAAATCCCTGTGAATACAGATTTCATAATTATGTTAGATGGGTACTGAAATGTTAATGGGTTATAAAATTCCCCTTTTCTAGGTAATATGGTATAGAGAAGACAGCATGCTTATTTGTAAGCAATTCAATGGGAACTTCTTTCTTTATAAAATGCATGGTGAAAAAGACATCATGTAAAAGCCCTTGAAAGGCCTGTACTGTAACACACATGTAATAAAATAAATCAGTAAAAACAAAATTGTATAATGTAAATTGAATTAAATACTAAGAAAAAATAATCCAAAAGCAAGAAGAAACTCTTAATAGTTTTCTGTCTTATTACAAGTGTGTACCTGTATTCACTTATTCTTTTTAAATGATACTTTCTACAGCTTTTTACTGAAAGAAATAAAGATAGAAAAATGATCAAAAAATGAAGCTCAATGAACTTTCACAAGGTGCATATTCCCATGTAACAAGCAGTGAGATCCAAACAGAAAGCTATCAGTATGTCTAAAAGTCCCCTTGAGTTCCCTTCTAATCACTACCCATCCCATGTTTGAAGAGTAACTACTGATCTAACAAAATGGATTTATTTTATATGGTTTTGAAATGTACATAAGTAAAATTATACAGCACGGACTCTTCTTACATCTGATTTCTTTCACCTACTGTTACATTCTTAAGGTTCATTAATGCTTGAAATATAATAGTAATAATTTCCTTACTCTCACTATTGTATAATATTCCACAATTTCTTTATCCATCCTAATGTTGTTGGACATTGTGGCTGTCTCTAACACAGACTTTTTTTTTAAATTTTTTACTTTTTATAAACATATATTTTTATCCCCAGGGGTACAGGTCTGTGAATCACCAGGTTTACACACTTCACAGCACTCACCAAAGCACATACCCTCCCCAGTGTCCATAAACCCACTCCCCTTCTCCCAACCCCCCTCCCCGCCAGCAACCCTCAGTTTGTTTTGTGAGATTAAGAGTCACTTATGGTTTGTCTCCCTCCCAATCCCATCTTGTTTCATTGATTCTTCTCCTACCCACTTAAGCCCCCA
>NC_081557.1:184809597-184816798 GCF_022355385.1 Mustela nigripes | reverse complement strand
ATTTGGGTCCTTTCTCTTTTCTTTTTGATAAGTCTGGCCAGGGGTTTATCAATTTTATTAATTCTTTCAAAGAACCAGCTCCTAATTTCGTTGATTTGTTCTATTGTTTTCTTGGTTTCTATTTCATCTATTTCTGCTCTGATCTTTATGATTTATCTTCTCCTGCTAGGCTTAGGGTTTCTTTCTTGTTCTTTCTCCAGCTCCTTTAGGTGTAGGGTTAGGTTGTGTACCTGAGCCTCTTCTTGTTTCTTGAGAAAGGCTTTTACCGCTATATATTTTCCTCTCAGGACTGCCTTTGTTGTGTCCCACAGATTTTGAACCATTGTATTTTCATTATCATTTGTTTCCATGATTTTTTTCAATTCTTCTTCTAATTTTCCGGTTGACCCATTCATTCTTTAGAAGGATGCTGTTTAGTCTCCATGTATTTGGGTTCTTTTCAAACTTCGTTTTGTGGTTGAGTTCTAGCTTGAGAGCATTGTGGTCTGAAAATATGCAGGGAATGATCCCAATGTTTTGATACCGGTTGAGTCCTGATTTAGGACCGAGGATGTGATCTATTCTGGAGAATTTTCCATGTCTAACACAGACTTTTATGAATTTCTATTGTGTGTGTATCTAGAGAAGAACTGCTACGTCATAACATATTCATATATTCAGCTTAGAGAATACTGCCATACAGATGATTGGTAAAAGTGGTTTTTACCAATTTACATTCCCACCAACAGTGTACGAACATACCTATTGTTCCATGATCTCTCATTTCATCTTTGCAATTTTCTTCTTAGCTATTCTGTTAGATGGCTAGTAGTAGCTGACCATTTTTAATTCACATCCCCTTTCATATGTTTATTGGGCAATGACTGTGACTTGTTTTATTAGATTAGCTGTCATTTAAAATTATTTTAGGAGAACTTTATATATTCTGTACAAGTCCTTTGCCAGAAATATGAATTGCTAATAACTCTTTCTTCCATGTGTTTTGCCACTTCACTCTCTGAATGTTGTTTTCTGATAATCAAAAGCATTGATTTTAATGTAGTCTAAACAAGCAATATTTTCTTCCTAGAAAGGAATATTTTCTTTTCTAGCTATGTTTTCTATATCCCATTTATTTGTTTTACTTTGACCAAACAATACGTAATGTCCTGATATATTAAGCATGGCAGCCAGTTTGTGACTTCTAGGCAATTAACAAAAAGACTTAAGTGCATTTAGGAGAGAAATATAATCAACATTGTGTTTCAGACAGACCAGTGATATCAACTGGAATGATTTAGGAGAGAGAGCCTTGTTTCAGGTAGATTAATGAGAGAGTATATAATCACTTGTGTGAAAAAGAATATGCCTACAAACTGAAGCAGTAGCAGGCAAATGAGAAGTGAAATAATTCCAGGATTTAGACAATTAAATTATTACAAGTTGGTGGTAACTAAAGAAAGAGAAAAAGATAAATCATGAATGTTGGCTATCTGGCTTGGGTGAATAGTTAGCAATATCATTAAGTAAGACCAGGGGCTATATTTTGATGAGTATATTTGATGAAAGCTAGTTTTATTTAAGCTGTATTGAATTTAAAATGCTTATGGTATGTGTATGAAATACAGATCAGAGTAATTGTTTTTTCTTCTTTCTGTTCCTCTTCATTTTCTATTTTTTAAAGAATTAACATATATTAAAATGGTAATAAGACAAAAAAAACTATAAAAATACATCTGCATCACTCCTCTAACCCACTCACATAGTCAAATGCGAAAATGAGTGACACCTGACTCACCCAGAATCCTACTGCTTAATTTTCACTCCTCATGCCCATGTGGATCACACTTACTTAAGTCTTCCTCATGGATAAAGATCCAGAAATCAATCCTGTTTCTGCATGGTGTTAGAGGCTCAAAAATCCGTAAATCTTGGTAACTTTCGTCTACTGGACTGGCTTTGGCCTCGTTCCCTTTTTTCTGATCTGGTCTGTTCTCAGGTCCATCTAGGTCTGTCGCCATTCCCTAAATATATTCCCATACAGCTCACTGTCAGCCTTGTTCTTATCATTTCTCTCCTCTGTGGAACAGGGTTCTTTCTCTTCTGTATAGATAGATTTTTGAAGTCAGAATTGAATATTTGTGGTAAATAGATCCTTGCAACTGTCCCCTGCCTACTGCTTACAAACCCTAATGTCGAGTGTCCAATGTCTTTTCCGTGTAACTCATTTCAATAACTTATGGTACTTGTTTGGACACTTTAGGCATTTTGGTTTGCTACTCCAACAAAACAAATGCTTAAAAAAAAAAAAAAGAAAAGAAAAGAAAAGAAAAAAAGGACCATTACAGAAAAGACTATAAATTCAGAGAAAACTATCCAGCATAATTAGCTTGTGAGTTACTCAGTAACTCAGTTGATGCTGCTGCATTGAGCTGAAACCGACTTCCCAATGAAGCCACATAGAAGGACGAGTCAGATTCAATTAGTCTGGAAAAAATAGCTATCCTCAAAAAAAAAATGCTAATTTCATATATATATATATATATATATATATATATGTGTGTGTGTGTGTGTGTGTGTGTGTGTGTGTTGTGTGTGTTGTGTGTGTGTGTGTGTGTGTGTGTGTGTATTTCCTGAAAAAGCACAAAATAAGGGAATTGGGAAGAATCTGAATATCTCTTTTTAAAGATATTTTGGTGAAAGGTGTTAAGGGAAATGATAAATAGTTGCTTGCAGTTTAGGATTATGATACCTTGGCTAAGATGTTGTATAGTAGGGGTCACCACTCAATCTTGGAAGGGAATCAGAACCTAGATTTTCCTTGTATTTCACATTTCACCTCATTCAACCTCCCAACCACACACAGAGCAAAACAATTTCTTGTGCTGTCAACATCACATACGTTACCACCCAGTCTGACCCTAGACTGCTCATATACTAGGCTGCTGTAAAACACTGTATAGGTCATACCTGCCCAAGTCTAGATGCATCATTTGCTGCCCTAAAAGTGAGAATTGACTGATCTGCCAACTGAGTAGCCTTGCCAGTGTGAATTAAGGAGGGCTCGTATTGCATGGAGCACTGGGTCTTAATAAGTAAACAATGAATCTTGGAACACTACATCAAAAACTAATGATGTATTGTATGGTTACTAACGTAAAACAATAAAATTTTTAAAAAAGAAACAAAATCAAAGTCTGAAAATCTTCTATGGGACTTCCATTTTTAGGTCTGAGGATATAATCTGTCCTTGATTATAATATCATAAGAGACACTGCAAATGAGAGTTTAAGGCCAGCATAGGTAGCAATACTCCTACTTAATTTCCTACCTCCAATTTTTACTTCCTTAACTTCAGCACTTTTATTCATGTTTCAATTAACAATCACAAGAGCTTTGAAACAGAAAAGCTTATAGCCTCCTCCACTAACCGAACTGACGAGTTCCCATTTGCCTTCTCAGAAAAGTTTCCCCCTTTCACTGGAAACACTCTCAGCCAATATTCCCTCTATGTCTCATAACAAAGTTAGCATCACAGCCCAGGCAGCTCTGCTTTCAAGGGTTTTCAGTACGTTCATTCTGGTTGGACCTGCCACCTGACCTTTGTATTGCACACATCCACAAGCAAGATGGAGAAAAAAGGTAGGCAGAGCTGAGAACTGGGTCAGGAGAAGGAAGAGAAAGAGACAGAAACAGAGTCTGGGATCTAAAGAGCCCAAATACTATTTGGTTTGGCTTTCAGACATGGCAGCTTAGCAACAGGAAATGTCAGCTTATTAAAGACTTCACATGGCATCATCAGACGACAGCCATCAGACCCCTTGGCAAGGTTCCCAAGATCACACTGAGGGGAGAAAAACAATATGAATCAATATTAATCTCTATATTTCCTTTCTAAGAGAGAAAAGTTTACTAGGCTGGCTCATTTGGCAAGCTGTTAACAGAAATAAATTGATTGCATTGGCAAGGATAAGAGGATGCATAAGGAGATCTCTAAGCTCTGATGCCAGCTTTGAATTCCAATGATTATCCTGTATACTGTTGACTTGATATCACTGATGAGATAGAGGCTGGCTTGGGTTGGCAATTGCAGAAACATCACCAAAAGAGACCACTGCTGATTAAATTTGGCCATTTGCATGGGTGAAGAAAAAAAGATTTTTTTCTGTCAGAAGCAGGCCTGAGCCAGAGCCACCCTCATGCCTATTATTTTGGGGATCAAATTTCAAAAAAAAAAAAGATGCATTTATCATGCTTGTCACACTTGTGAATATACTGCTTGTGTTATCATCCTCACAGTGTTTAACTTTGCTTTTAAAACTGCTGGCTAGAAGCCCTTGCTATTAGCGGATAGAGCCTACTTACCTAAAGCTCAGAGCCTATTGAAGCATTTATTGTATTACAGAACTTATTTTCTTCTTGCCCAGAGGGGCAAAAAGAAGGACACTCACTTCTCTAGTTATACAGCACCATGTCTTTCATTCCCTGGAAAGGAAAAGAACACTGAAGGGGAAACACATTATAAGTTCTATGAACATCTCTCCTCCCAAGTCTATGCTTTTGTTTCCCTTGGTATATTGATCAGCAGCTTCACTAACCAATTTCTACAGCTTCTGAAGCTTTGTTGCTACTAAAACCCAGAGCTGAACACAAAGAAGCAAATAGAAATCGGTATACTCTGTCTTCAATAAGACTTTTAGGATACTCCCCAAACAATTTCCTCATTCATTACAAAATGCATTACAAAATGTCACTGAAGCAGCAGACATGGATTCATTCACAGTTGGGGAAGCTACTTTTGCCTTCAATACCCATCCCAGTATCCTTTATTCTTCTTGACATCTATTCCTTTTAATCACACCATCCTGGAATGTCAGGCCAGGCAGATTTACTCACTGAGAAAGCCCACAGGGATCTGCTAGAGGCAGGTAGAATAAAAGGGTATCTGTGGCTAAGCAGGGAATCGCAACCACAATTTCATCCCAGATGCTTGCAAAGCTTCCTCAAACCTAGTGGACCACAATGAGCTGTGCAACAATTGTCAATTTCTCAAAGAGGCTCAATTTTGATGGCCTTGGCTATTGCTTCAAAAGATATGTTAGATTCTAAACCACACCTGAAAATTTGGTCTGCTCCTATAAGAAAAAAAGGATTTTGTTTATTTTATATATGTTCACCCGTCTCAGGTTACCACCCAGTGCTATAATGATAACTACCACTCTAACTTTGCTCAAATACTCATTACTCCTTTTTGTTTGTATAAAACAAGTGTAAGGATCTAGAATATATTTAAATAGGTGATTCATTTAATGGCATGAGTCATATCATATTGTTTATTCAACCAAGAGTACTTCTGTAACTCACACTACATGTGCAAGTCACTATGCACAGTAAGAAGGAAAATAAGTTAAAAAATGTGTAAGTTTCCAAGCATTATTTAAGGGAATAAACATATTTTATTTTAGTAGGCCAAACTACTTTACTGAAGGTTAAAACTGACATTTATTCTTCATGTGGTGTGATCCAAATGTAAGTATATGTAAGTCAAGGCTTTTTGTGACTAACAGAAGTAATTTCCTGATGATTTAAATCAGAAACAAGAAATTAAAGTACATTGCACAGCTCACACAAATTTTAGGAAGGCAGGGAACTAGGTTTAGAGGCTATGTACATAATCACAATTAACACCATAATGCAAAACTGTCCAGTGAACCCATCACTGCTACTATTACCAAACAGACCCCAGTATTGTCTTTAGAACTTCAGCTACTATTGGCCTTGGAAACTAAAGAGTTTCCTCTTTCCAAAGCAAAACAAATTCTATGTGGCAACTACTTCCTTCAGTCATTAGATCCTAAATCAAAGTTTGGGATAAGATTATCTGATTGACAGATTCTAATTCATGTGCGTGCATCCTAACTGCACATAAGGCTGGAAAAGCCTGTATTCAGCTTTCTGACTCTAAATTAGGAGATGGACATTGCTAAAATCCAGAGCTAGAGAAAGAATAATCATTTGACTTTTTGACAAATAATTAATGGCTTTGCTCCAAATACCCAGAACCTCTGTTGATATTCTTTTATCAGGATTTGCTACAAAATCCTTGGAGATTTTTATTTAATACAAACTTAGTAACAGTTCCTCAAGACATAAGTAGCATTGATAGCTAGAACCAGGTGGGAAAACTTCTCTTGCTCTGAACTTGACTGAAACTTGGTAGCTTTAGTAATAATCCTGTAATGGATTAGAAATACACCCAAATGAGGTATATGTTCTCCACAAAATCTAAACATGTAATGAAAATGTTGTGCTCTCTCTTAGTGGTATGAGGATAAGGTGCAGCAACTCACCCTATACTGTGAAAATCCCAGACTACTGGATCACAGTATTACTATTTTTTTTTCTCTTGCTTCAGTTTCCAATATGAATGTATGAATCCTGTCTTTATTTAAAATATTGATATTTTATTCATCATGTATTATTTGGCACTAACAATGTTTTTCTGATTACTACTTAAAAATATTTTATATCTTGATTACTGAGTATTTTAGTGACCCCCTAAACTGTGTACCCTCAGAGAATGCTCACTAATGCTCAGTCAGCTTTAAGCCCATTCTCAGGGATATTCAACTTTCCTGTTTCCAGGAGCTCCTAATATATTAAGGGAGACAAACAGAACATGTACTCTGGAGAATATAAAGTTCTGAATAAGGGTATGAACATTTGAAACATGTTAGCAGGGATGGTCTCAGAGAGTACGTGACATTTGAGGAAAGACATGAAAAAGGGAACAGAGAGCTAGATTTGTGCTTACACAGATCAGTGTGGATCTTAGAGGGCTACTCATTGACATGGACTTAGGGACCTGGTGATCAAGTGATCACTGTCAATTATCTTGAAAGGTCACATATTTGGTTTATCATCCAGTCATGTGCCTATTAAGATAAGCTTTCCAGGGGTGCCTGGGTGGCTCAGCCAGTTAAGTGACCAAATCTTCAGGTCTTACTCTCAAGATCCTGGGATCTAGCTCCCATCCCTACTCCCCACCACCCTGTGGAGCCCTCCATGGGGCTCCACCATCAGCAGGGAGTCTGCCTGAGGATGCTCTTTCTCCCCCTCTCTTTGCCATTCCCTCCAATTGTGCTCTATTTCTATCTCTCTAAAATAAATAAATGAATAGGTTTTTTTTGTTGTTGTTTTTTTTTTTTTTTTTTTTTTTTTT
>NC_081557.1:184769263-184809497 GCF_022355385.1 Mustela nigripes | reverse complement strand
TTTTTTTTGTTTTTTTTTTTTTTTTTTTTTTTTTTTTTTTTAAAGATAAGCTTTCTCTCCTTGCCTCAGTACTAAGGTCTCTGCCCCATTACTTGGTCTCTGACCCTTGGGGATTCTGGTCTCTCCACTGAAATCTAGTACCCATTTAATACATTAACTCCCACCAGCATCTCTGACCAACATGAAACACTCATGCCGACCCAGGCCTTTAACTACAGGCCTGGGTCGGCATGAGTGTTTGATGTTGGTCAGAGATGCTGGTCAGTTTCCAGAATGTCCTGAGCGCCAAGTACAAAGACATATCTGAAAAGAGAGTGTTTATGGGCTTATATACCTAAAAGTAACTACCAGATTTTGTAATTATGTTTGTACATATTTTATACATTATTACAGTATCATTATAGTATTACATTATATTATTATATTTAAAACATATATAACTTTCATAAATATAAAAATATGAAAGATGCATATAGAAATAGAATAGAAAAAAAGATAATTTTAGACTGATCTGAATCTATACTTATGTGCATTTACCAGAGTATCTGAATTCAGTGTGCAAGATCAAGCAGCTGGGAGTGGTTCTAACTTGTTTGCCTGGTTGTTTTTATTGAAATCTGGACTCAACAGTGATCTGAACTACAAAAAAAAAAATGGAGATGTCAAAAATTCCTTGGAGTAGTGTGAGGAAGGAATCTACACACTTAAGGAATTCTACCCACTGGAGTGTATTTATCACATGTAATTTATTCACCAATCCTTCACCTTTCCCTTCAAGAAGGCTCTGGAGCCTACTGTCAAGACACTGAGAAACAGGTTTTTGAGAAACATATTGTTATTTTATTAGACATATAATTATTAATGTGGATATTTTCAACACATGCTTAAATAGAATTACTATTACCCGAAGAATGTCTTTATTCCCAAAGTTACATCCAATTTATATCCGAAACTAGACACAACTATCATATGGCAGGATATGCCCCAGTTAATAATTGATGTGGAAAAAAAAATCAATGTGGAAAATTAACTCTCTTGCTTTAAGGATTAGTAAAGTTTCTCCTAATAATATTTTATGTACCTTAATGCTTTCACTATAAGACAAAAAAGTTTATTTATTTTTATTTTGCAAAATATTATAAATTGATTCCCATTGCAATGAGTATGTCTAACTATTTTCCCAAGACCTCAGGAGAAGGTAATAGCTGACTAACTGATCTTCAATTCTAGGAAAACAGTATCTGTTTTACAGGGCAAATACTTAAACACCAAAATAAATTCTAAGTAATTATGTCAGAGCCATAATAAAAACAAAACAAAACAAAAAAACTGTTTCTTGTCTCTGCCTTGAATCATGTAAGGCTTCTCACTTCTCTGCTCCAGTTGTTTCAAGAGTTCACTACTGAAATGCCCAATGAACACCCAATACCCCAGAGGTCACCACTTCAAAAGCTGAGGCCAGACTCCCAGACCACATGTGGGTCACCTGGATCTAAAGTCTTCATCATGTTCAAGGCTCCTCCCATAATTCTGAATTATAGGTCTATCAGATTTATAGTGGTTTTTACCTTTTCACTTTCTCTAATGCATTTAATTAATGCAATCCACATTTCTCCTATTATTTGCAATAATATTTTTAGATCAGTTTTCTTACTATTTCCGTAGGCATAATCATTACTTAGTATGGCATTATTTCACTCTCTGCTTGACTACTAAAGGAGACATTGGAGATATTTACAGAGTATGTTGTCCTCACTCTTTCCCTCTGTATTCAGAATTATCTTTTCCAAAAGTATTTCCCATCATCACGTACTTGTAACTTACCTTGAAATTAATAGTTGCACTCCACTTCTTCTTCTTTTTTTTTTTTTTTAAAGATTTTATTTATTTATTTGACAGAGAGAGACAGAGATCACAAGTAGGCAGAGAGGCAGGCAGAGAGAGAGGAGGAAGCAGGCTCCCTGCCGAGCAGACAGCCCGATGCGGGGCTCGATCTCAGGACCCTGTGATCATGACCCGAGCTGAAAGCAGAGGCTCAACCCACTGAGCCACTTCACTTCTAGGCAATTCAATTAAACCCCTCTGCCAACCTTCAGGGAAATTCAAATACATATTCATGCTTCTTCAATATGTCTTCTCACTTTAAGAAAATGTGGCTCTCAGAGAAGTATCCCTTGCAGACCTGCCTAGGGAAGCCCCAGCCTGACAGAAAGACATACCCAGTCCTAAAACCACCACCCCAGTCAGCCCTCAGAAGGCTGCAGAGACCTCGTCCCTAAGTGGCCAACAAGGCTAGAATTTGACTTTAGAGGATGCCTCCAGCACAAGGATATGGGGAAGAGATTCCGCATCTCAAAACTCCCTCAAGGAGAGTGAAGACAAGGCAGGGAAGCTCCCCCACCCCCACTGCAGAAGGCAGGTGAGGGTCCCATTCCTCCTCCCCAGTGACTTCCCGGGACTAGATCAACGTTAACCCGGTGGGAGGCAGCACCGAGGCTGGCCCCGAAAGCACCCATGGCCAGGCTGGCCACGCCTATAGCTCAGCCCCTCCGCAGGGGCCTCCCACCGCAAACCACTCACCTCTCCGCCAGCCAGCGGAGGGCACGCGGCTGGTGCAGCCCGCTCGGGGGCCAAAGGAGCGGTGAGTGAGGAGCGAACTGCGGATTCTCGGGGTGCCTGGGCTCCCACCGAGTCAGCAAGCCCATGGCCCACCCAGCGCTCCCTTCCCCTCAGTGGTACCCGAACCTGCCTCACACTTGTGTGAGCAGTACTTCCTGGAGGAGGTGAGGTCTAGGCACCGGGCCAAGGGGGATTATCTGGAGCAGTTACGGCTTCATCTTTAAAAAACTGGCTCAAAACACTCCACTTGCCAAAGTTCGGCTGCTCCTGAAGTCTGCCTGTGGAGAGGCGGGAGGAAGTGAGCTGCCAGGGAGCTCTGGAGGTTCCCCGGCTGCATCCACTTCCCTGGGTTTCCACTCAGGGACCTGCTGCTGCCCCTGCGGCCCATCCTGGACCGGATCCTCACTAGGGAAGAGACACAGAAGAGCCTGTTCCTGAAGAGCAGGGTGAGGCTCTGCGTAAAGGGCCTGCAGATGGGAAAGATAAGGGACATGGATGGGTTTGAGGGAATTGTGTGCCAGGCGAGGAAGGATGCCCCAGGACAGAAAGAATTTGCCAAAACCGACATCCAGGAGATCCCGAAAGACCTGAACAGCAGACCTGAGCTCCATAGAAAAATCTTTCTCCAACTACTCCAAGTCCAACTGAAGGACTTGAGCAAATGCTACTCAATAACGAATGCTTCCTAACCATGGAAGGATCCCTGAAGAAGTACACTGACTGTATGGTAAGAACTAAAAAACAAAGACCAGAGATACCAAGCACTGAGGGACCACACACGAAAGAAAGGCAAGCCGGTAAATGATAAGATGGCTCATGCCCAGAGCAAGGCCCAAGCAGAAGCCTTGGCCTTCCAGGAATCTAAGGAAGGAGCAGGTGCACATCCACTTGCTGGAGAAGGCCACTGAGCAGAGTTCTTTTGTTTGTTTGTTTAAGATCTATTTATTTATTTACTTATTTGAGAGAGAGCGAGCCTGGGAGGGGAGAGAGAAAAATCTCAGACTCCCTGCTGAGCAGGGAGGAGCTCTATCCCAGGAGATCATGAACTGAGCCAAAACCAGGTGTCGGGAGTCTCAACCCTTTGGCCCTCCAGGCAGCTCTGATGAGAAAACTTAAGAAAACAATGAACTGATCAGAATCAGTGACGACCTCACTTCTAAGATGGAGAAGATCTAACAGAAGTTCTTGACTAGTAGTACCCATCCCCCCTCCTGTCTTTGTCTAATTCTGTTAGAAGGTTCCATGCTCTTCTTTCTTAACTTCAACTCGTTTTTAAACTAGATTGCTTTAAAAAGAAAACTTAATAGTTTCCTGTAAGTTAACAAAGAAAGAGTACCTGACAGTTTCCTGTAATATTTCAGAATATTTGACTGTTCCCTTCCCTGTTCTTCCTCGTCTCTACTTGAAATAGAGTTTTTCCTTCACTTGAATATACATGCATTGCTTAGCTCTTTCTGACTTCATGTTTGCTCTCAGTGTTCTCCTATGTACAAAATGCTTTCAAGCCCATGATTGCACCCACCACATGCAAGCATCCCTAGGTCTTTTCTATATGTGTGCACACTGTGTCTTCCTAAGTACAGGGTGTCCTATTTCTTTTCTAATACTCTTGAAACATAGGAATCAAACTGCTGTATGATCTCCTAGAAATAATTAATTCTAATATTTAATATAAGGCCCATGGATCCCAGAGAGGTAATGAGTAGGCTTCAGAAAATCCATGCCCCCACCTTCCCTGCCACAGGATTGTTTTATACAACAAAAAATGTTAAGAATCATTGATCTGCTCTAGCATGAGTAACTTTACACCTGAAGAAACTGAAATCCAAGGTCAGAAAACTAAATTACTTGAAGGGAATACACTTTTTGAATCCTGTTCCTTTCAACTTCTGAACTCAATTTCACGTACTCTTGGGGGTATAAAATTCCATGAAATGTCTTCAAAATCCATTACCCTGCCTGCAGGCAGAATTTGTCATAAAGATCCCAGCAGATGCAACCCATGATATTTAAAGATCTCCTGGGAAAGGAATTTCATAATTTCCTTCAGTTTATTTTCACACAAACATAAAATCGGCCTCTTAGAGGAACCAAGACATTATACTACTTTTCTTTCTTATACCCTGAAAACACACACATACATGCCCACACACACACCCTAGGGCCTTCATTTAGAAGGAGATTAAAAGTGTAAATTACCTTATTTAAACTCTCTATCAAATAGTTTCAACTTGAGGTTTATTTGAATATGAAATTTTGAACAAAACAATATTAAATTAGTTTTTATATTTTTGTTAGATAAAAACTCAGGTTGGAAAACTCAAGATAATCCACAAGTCCACCAACCAACGGAACAACTGTTTGTTCTGTTAACTCGTTTATTCTGTCTTTGCGAGACTGAATTGAAAATGGAAGCGCCTGCTCTGGTCTGTGCTCATGAAGTAACAACAACAGTAGCAAAGTTTTTAGATAAGCTACCATATCCCTAAGCCATCCCCAGGCTACAGAGGGCCTCTCACAGATTGGGTGGGAAAGAACATGATTTTTCTTCCTTTATTTTATTTTATTTTATTTTATTTGGAAGAGAGAGAAAGAGAAACAGAGACAGAGCAGCAGAGGGGAAGAGGCAGAGGGAGAGGGAAAAGCAGACTGCCTGTTAAGCAGGGAGCCCAATGTGGGGCTCAGTCCCAGGACCCCCGAGATCATGACCTGAGCCAACGGCAGATCCTTAGCCACCCAAGCACCAAGATTTTTCTTCCTCTTAAATGTAAATGCCTTCTGCAATGCGCAGGAATCCCTCTCTCATACTCCTTCAGACAGTTTGCTCTCACTCTGCACCAAAGAGTAGGATTTTAAGTGATTTGCACTTTCTAAATTCAAGTGAGACTATTTCAGATCATTCCCATTTCCATCTGTAAATGTCTATAGCACAAGAAAATGATAGAAAAAGTTAAACATGATGAATTGCAGTCAAACTAAATCTCTTGACAACATGATCCTTCAAAATAATGTTGTAGGTCAGTTTATGTACAGAATCAAAGGGGCTGAGTCTAAAAGTGGCAAACAGTTTTTGCTTTTTTTTTTTTCCCCAGCCTAAATCATCATTGTTGTTATTGTCGGGGGGAATGGGGAATAAACTGACCAAGCAAGTGTAATCCTTAATACATAGGGTCATACTGAAAGAACAGACAATTTAGCATCTGGAAAGAGAAGAGCTGAAGGAAGATGGATCAAACAAATCCTAGCTACTGCTAGGAAACCATCCAGATGACTGTTTGGGAATTATAAAGTTCAAAAAGGGAACTGAAGCTTTACCTGTAACAACTTTGGGAAAGGATATAAGGCAAACTGACAGAATCATTGAAAAAGAAGATTGCTTGAATATGGATATAGGAATAAGAAATTGAATAAGAGAGTTGGCACGGATAGATGTCTGGAAATAAAATCGCGGTCCCCTTCAGCAGGTTTCACATACAAGGAAAAAAGTGTGTAAGTAAAAATAAATTTTGCTGTTCCTTTCCAAAGGGAGATTCTTCTTTGAGATCTCTGCCTGTCTGCCTTCCTGAGGTCCTGAAATACCCAAAGACATTGTTCAAGGTGTGCATTGTTGCATTTTAGAAGATAATCTAAACTCTAAAAACACCATGAGGGAATATTGCCCAAGCACTGAAGAGTGGCTAGTCAAATGCTGCTATTTTCCCAGGATGCTTTCTCTGTAGGGGGTGCAAAAATGGCCATTTTCCTTTTTTTCAGTGACACCATGGTAGAGTGAAGTGGTTGAGTGGATATTCATGACATAAGAACTATACTGCTTTTGACCAACTGCTATTCTTATCATTTCAAAGTGTCTTTGAATAAAGATTGGTCTGAAAAAGGGATATGGGGATGTCTCATAAAAAAGAGGCAGTCTGTGTTTAGATTACCCTTTCTAGTTCTTGTTATACAGTCTGTTATACTTTCTGAAAGAAAGTCAAAAGGCATTGTTGTTTCTTCCTCAAGCATCAGTTCCTACCAAGCTGCATAGAAAATTGGTAGCAAAAGGGGAAATGTTGGGGGCAGGAGAAAAAGAGGGAAAACATTTTCAGTGCATAAGCAAACACTTATGCACCCAAACAGGAAGGCAATGTTGTTTTTCAGCATAAAAGATAAAGGTAACTTTTTAACGTTAAAGTGTAACTAGTTCTTGAAATTTCTCAGAGTATTTTTGTAGTCTTTTTAATTGAGCTATCATTGACATACATTAAATTAGTTTAAGGTATACAACATAATGATTTGATATTTGTATATATTGCAAAATGATCAGCATAATAAATCTAGTTAACATCCATTACTGTGCAGTTATAGGTTTTTCCTTATGATGAGAACTTTTAAGATTTACTCTCTTAGCAAGTTCCAGATATGCAACAAAGTAGTTTTAACTATAGTTGTCATGATGTATATTACATCCCTGTGATTTATTTATTTTTTAGAGATTTGTACCTTCGATTCCCTTTACCCATTTTGCCCCCAGACACACATACACTTCTATGTCTATGGAGTTGTTTTTTGTTTTATTTTTAGATTCTACATATAAGTAAGATCATATGGTATTTGTGTTTCTCTGACTTATTTCGCTTAGCATAATGACCTCAAGGTCCATCTATATTGTTACAAGTGTCAAGATTTCGTTCTTTTTTATGGCCAAATAATATTCCATTATATGGAGATAGATAAGATAGATTGATAGATCACGTTCCTTTCTTCATTCACCCATTGATGGGCACTTGCTTCCATATCTTGGTCATTGTAAATAATGCTGTAGTGAACAGGGGAGTATATATCTTTTCAAGTTGATGTCTTTATTTTCTTGGAATAAATACCTGGAAGTGAAATTATTGGATTGTTCTATTTTTAATTTTTCGAAGGACTTCCATACCATTTTTCATAGTGGCTATACCAATTTACATTCCCACTGAGTTCAGAGTTCCTTTTTTTTCTATGCACTCTCCAAATCTGTCATTTCTTGTCTTTTTCATTCTAGCCATTCTAACAGTTGTGAGGTGATATCTCATATTGGTTTTGATTTGCATTTCCTATAGTGAGTGATGTTGAGCATTTTCTCATGTACCTGTTGGCCATCTGTATATCTTCTTTGGAAAATGTCTATTCAGATCCTCTGAACATTTTAAAATTGGATGGTTTAGGCTTTGTTTGCTGTTGAGTTGTTTGAGTTCTTTAAACATTTTGGATATTAACACCTTATCAGATATATGTTTTGCAAATATTTCCCCCCATTAGAAGGTTGCCTTTTTATTTTGTTGATGGCTTCATTTTATACCATTTTATACCATTTATTGTTCCATTTCTCCCATTGTTAAATTCCATGACTTCCTCATTGATTTTAGAATAGGTAGCATGCAGTGAGTCAATAAAACCTTAAAACTTACGACTACAGTATTTAATAAAATTTACTTCCATAGGCCATTTATAAACTCAGCAAGAAAAAAAAAAGATTTAATAAGTTTTCATACACAGATAAATTTTCTATACTTCATTAAATCTCAGATGCAATTTTAAAACTAAATTAAAATATATTCCTATCTAATGCTTTAGGTTTCTTTTTATATATTAAAGGGGAATTTAATTATTGCTGTCTAGTAAAAGACATTGTCAAATAAAGCCGTACTTTTACGTATCTAAATATATTTTGGTTTTTTGCCTTTAAAAATAAATGGCTCTGATTTTTTTTAAAAAGGACAAAATTTATTATCTTTAAATAACGTTTTATTGCTTTCTAGGCAAAATTCACAATCCTATAATTATAAATAGAGAAAAGACTTGTTATAAGAAAATAATTAACAGGATAGATACAAAAATATGAAGTTAATATATTATTCAGAAACATCTGAGTAATCTTACAACTAAAGAAATGTAATAAGCCTCTTTTTTGTCTTGAAAGATATAGGAAAATGGTTAATATGAAAAATGCCTTTATCATATTGCTTTTTAAATGGACTAGAGACGAGCAAACACAATTTTTAAAGTTCTGAATGAAAAGTTGATAAACCCAAAAGTCATTCTTTCTTTTTTTTTTTTTCCCCTGCATTTTTTATTACTAAATCAGTGTGGCACTTAAAAATCTACTTCAAGCTGCAAGGGTATTTCTCACATCACTGCCTAAGTAAAGTACTTGAAAGAAAAAGAGACAAATACTTCAGTTTGTGAGAGACTAACATCTCACATAGAATAGCAGTCAAAAGGGATTACCACAGGTAGCTCCCATCAGACATCTTAATTTAAATTAAAATTGGTGTGCCAAATGAAGTTTTAATTTAATCAGATAGCTATTATGCACTCAGAATCACTGATTAGGAAATAATTTACTATCTAATTAATTCAAAAAAGTACAAGCTATAAATGTACAATTATTTCTTAATTAACACATTAGGTGCAACAGGAATCTCTATATATTTTATGTTAAAATTTACCAAGATACCTCATAAGAAATTATTTTCATGGATATGGAATAATATCCTTTTCAACATGATCTTCAATGGAGTCATTCAAACAAAAGCCAATCTTCAACTTAGCCATCTTAGCCATCTTCAACATTTTTAATTACATTTTTGAATTTAAAGAAAAAGAAAAAATTACAATATTTCTTTAATTAGTAACTAAAGGTTATTTAGTTGTAGTTTGTAGTTTTATCTGGAGGAATATACTTTAATCTCTAAGAGCTGTAAAATGTGCGAATCTCCATTCTAGAAAAGAATCAACAGTCATTTCTTGTCAAATCATCAATTTTAATGACTATCTTTTGAGTGATAACTGTGTGCCCCAAACCAGAATAATGCTCACTGAAATGAGAGGCAGGATGACACATAGTCCCAACTACAGGAGTTTAAAATTTACTTGAGAATATAAGCCTATTTATATAAAAATATTTTATGGTAAAAAGTAAAAAATTGATGAATGTTGGTAAAAATAGATTTCAGAATGTAAACAAAAAAGCAAAAAGAGGAGTAAATTTCATGGATTTGGATTAATAGTATCTCAAGAAAGCTGAAAGAAATGAAATTGAAGCCCCTAAGAAGAAAAGTGAATGACATCTGAAAATATAGGAAAGCATAAAGTCATATCATCTCAAGGTTACAAAGATTATAAAGTGTCCTAATTGAGCCACCTATTTATGGTCATGCTTAAAGTCTAAAAGAAGAACTGTGTGTGTGTGTGTGTGTGTGTGTGTGAGAGAGAGAGAGAGAGAGAGAAGTGCATACTAATATTTAGTGAATGCTAATTTTATGTCAAGAACTCTTACAAGCACTTGAAATTTGTTATTTCTATTAATCATTATACAACTCTATGATATTTTTGTTATTAGCTTACTATTTTATTTCTTTTTTAAAGTTGATTTTATGTCGAAGGAAACAATGTTCCGAGGAGTTAAGTAGCTTGTCTAGGTTACATGGCAAAAATTTTAGCTAACATTTGAACCCCAGCAGCATAATTCCATATCCTACTCTTTCAAATAATATGATACTACAGGGCCATATGGCCTAAGGGCATGTGCTCTGGATCAAGGCTGCTACAAGGCCATATGGCCTAAGGGCATGTGCTCTGGATCAAGGCTCTGGATCATGTGCTCAGAAATTCAAGGTATGAATTTCTGCTCCACTATTTGGTCCTGGTGCTAGTTACTCAAAAGCTCTGAGCTTCAGTTTCTTTGCCGGCAAAATGGGAATAACAATGGTAGTGATCTAATGAACAATCTTCATTAGATTGCTAAATAAATTATAAATAAAATAATGTAATGGTTTCTGGCCCATATTAAGTACCTTAAAAATGTTAGCATTGGTTGTAGTACTGCTATAATAAATCTTTGTAAAAAAATGCTAATGTTCTCTGCAGGAAGAAATTAATTGATTAATTGAAAACAGAGTTTTGTTCCTAAGGTGAGTAATGTTTATGCTGCTTATTGTGCCCTGAGAACTTGTGGCATGGTCTCTAATGGCAAAAAATGTCTATCCAGGTTCATAGAACAATCACTAACCACTCTAGTGAGCTCTACTGTCTTCATTGAGACCCATTGTCAGGCACAGTCCTCACAATAAGGGAAGCTCAATTTGGTCCATTAGCACAAATGACAGCTACTGTTCTTGCAGGAACCTGTTTCATGTTTCCACTCAACAATAGCTAAAACTTCCATTTTCACTCTGTGGTATAGAACTGATATAGAAATGATGTCAAAACATCATGCCGATATCAACATGCCATGAGGGGCTTAGGAATTCCTACAGTAGCTACAATTCTAGCCTGAAACCCAGTTCACCTCTGATGGTTAGACCCCAAAACTGTCATAAGCTAATGCTCCTCTTTTATGCCAGATTCTCTTTCAGGAGAAAGGGTCTTCAGAAATCGTGCTTTTCCATTTATTCAGGATCAACTTTCATTTTCATAGATACATGTTTGTTTGTTTGCTTTACTTATGTCCTTATATTTTTCCCTTCTCACGTCTCTCATATTTGTGAATAAAATATTGTATTTTTTTCCTTTATGATTCTTATTAAACACATACACACACAAAGGCACATGATAAGTTTCTTATCCAGATCCACTAATTTTCAAATGTTAATAATAAGTTAAAGTTATTTAAATAACATAAAAGTTATTAAAGTTAATAATAAGTAAAAAGGTAATGAATATTGATTAGTAAACTGTCATATAGAAGTAGATAATTCTGGGAGCAGCTGGGTGGCTCAGTTGGTTAAGCACCGGCCTTCACCTCAGGTCATGATCCTGAGGTCCTGGGATTGAGTCATGCATTGGGGGTCTCTACTCAGCAGGGATTCTACTTTTCCTTCTTTGTCTGTGCTCTCTCTGGGGCACCTGGGTGGTTTCAGTGGATTAAAGCCTCTGCCTTCGGCTCAGGTCATGATCTCAGGATCCTGGGATTGAGCCCCGCATCAGGCGCTCTGCTCAGCGGGGAGCCTGCTTTCATTCCTCTCTTTCTGCCTGCCTCTCTGCTTGCTTGTGACCTCTCTCTCTATGTCAATAAATAAATAAATAAATCTTTAAAAAAAAAATCTGTGCTCTCTTTCTCAAGTAAATAAATAAAATCTTTTTTTTAATAATAAGCAAAAAGGTAATGAATATTGATTAGTAAACTGTCATATAGAAGTAGATAATTCTGGAAGCAGCTGGGTGACTCAGTTGGTTAAGCATCTGCCTTCACCTCAGATCATGATCCTGAGGTCCTGGGATTGAGTCCTGCATTGGGCTCTCTACTCAGCAGGGAGTCCGCTTCTCCTTCTCCATCTGTGCTCTCTCTCATTCTCTCTCAAGTAAATAAATAAAATCTTTTTTTTAAAATAGCTAATTCTGAATAAAGTATAATGAAAAATCAATAGGTTTTCAAACATGAACCTAATTTTTTAAACAAAAATTTAAAAGCCAAACATCTCCAATTTCTTATGTTCTGCCAGTATTAATTTTTTCAAAAGCAAATTAAATAAAAGTTCGTGAAATAGTCATGCTAACAAATTATATCCATTAGAGCATTTAAATGTAAATGTCTTTTGAAAAAATTCATAGATTGTACAGAGAATATTTTTATTTTTTCTAACTGTATTCACAATGGAAAAAATGTTGAAAACACGAATGAAAACCAAACAAAAAATTGCCTATAATATGATCACTTAATATAATTAACATTTAAGTGTTAGTGTAAATGATCCTAGTCCTTTGTCCTTGGATGTGCAGAATCACATATGAGGAAATGTAGTATATATTTCATTAAGATATACTGAATGGTTGTTCTTGGTCTCTCTTCATTATGCCATTGTGTTACTACTTCTATTTGATAAGATACATGCTGACCAAGAGTCAGTTGATTTTTGTTCCCAAAAATGTTAGTGGGAACTATAAAAAAAAAATCATTGACTAAGTAAATACAGCCAAGATAACTATGAAAAATTGAGGAGGGTGATAATCGGTTATGCATCTGTCTTCAGCTCAGGTCATCATGGCTTCTCCCTCTGCCTGTAGCTCCCGCTCCTTATGCTCTCAAGCTCTCTCAAGCTCTCTCTCTGACAAATAAAATATTAAAAGAAAAAAAAAAAAAAAGAAGAAGCCTGAGTGGAAAAGATAGGCAATGAACTTCTAAATATATATTTGTGAATGGTATATAAATCAATGTACAGCAATTTTAGAGGAACTAAGAGGAAGTACTGTTTACAAAGCATACTCAGTGAAAACCTGTTAAAACAGGATGTGAGCTGGGGTACCTGGGTGGCACAGTTGGTTGAGCACCACACTTTTGGTTAGGGCTCAGGTTGTGATCTCAGCATCATGAAATCCAGCCCAGCCTCAAGCTCCACGTTCAGCACAGAGTCTACTTAAGACTCTCTCTCCCTCTTCCCCCAAAATAAATAAATATATCTCTCTCTCCCCCTGCCCCCAAAATAAATAAATATATCTTAAAAAAAAAAAAAAAAAAGCAAAACTATGTGAACAAACACTGAAAGGAAGAGGGAACAACCACGTGGCTCTGTGAGAACAGAGCTTCCCTCATGGAAGAGATAGCAAGCACAAAGGGCCAATTTAGGGAGGCTTTAGGGAGGCCATATGACTAGGGAGCAGGGAAAGAGAGGAAAATGGGAATGAGTGAGGTCAGAGAACCAGATGGCAGTCCAAAAGAAAGCTGACACAACTTGGCAGAAAACAATGAGGAATTCAGGATTTTTCTGTGTGAGGTGAAAGCCATAGTGGTCAGATCTAGCTTTCTTTTAAAGAATCATATTGGCAAATAATACATTATATGCTAATTAGATTCATTTAAATTAATGAAATAAATTCATAGAAAAAAACTTACAAAAATAAATTTTAAAAATAAAAAATAAATAAAATACTTTTGTTAAAAAAATCATATTGGCTGCTGGGTAGAAAAAAAGGGGCAAAAATACTCAAAAGCTAGTTAGGAGACTCAAGCTTTTTGGAATAAATTGGCAAAAATGAAGGGTTTAGAAGGGATTGAATTTTGAATATATTTTAGTTTTGCTGAGGGACAAGATTTAACAATTACTTCCAGGTTTTGGGAACCTACAAAAACTAGAATGCAGCTTGAAGGATGATGATGATGATGATGATGATTCAAGGAGAATGATGCAGAAGTCACTGCTTAGGAAGAAAGAAAATTCTCCTGCATCTAAAAATAAATTATAATATATTTTATGCTTACAGTGAAACTTAAAATTTTAAGGCAAATGTGTCCCTTGTTAGCGATAATTATGTGGCTCAATTTCCCTATGAATCAATGAATTATGAACCTAATCTCATCAGATAAAAAGGTTTCTATGGTTTATTACTGCTCATAATAAAAAGAATGCAAGGGGCATGTTGTTAGCACAATACTTTGTTAAGCAGATGCTAAATGACTTCAAAACATACTTTTTAAAGTAAGGTTACTGCTTTTATACTTATTGTTTCTGTCATCTTTTTTCTTCTTTCCTTCATGTAAGGAAAAAAATATCACAAAATGGATGCACGTTGCCTTTCTGTTCCTGGACGCTGCCTCAGTCAGCTCCTGTTGAAAAGTTACAAGTTCCTTGTTATCATCACTTTCAATCCCTTTGTACCCTGCTGACACTACAAACCACACTATAATCAAATATGTGTTGTAAAATTGTATTTCTATAACATAGTCTATTGAATTCCACCCAAGTTAAAAAAAAAAATCCAAGTGTTCAGAACCTTTTGTCTTCTATATGGAAGAAGTTGATGCCTCATAAACCCTGAGGAGTACGCATAGTGGAAACAAAGGTGAGGATTTAGTAGATAACTGGGCAACTACTTGGACAGGGAGTAGAAAAGGCAGTTGTCTGCATGAGACATCAATACTTTCAGTAGTTCTCTGCAGATTCCTGAAGCTTTTGAGCATGCCAGACAGGATGTGAGAGCTGTACAAAGTCATCTGGAAAACAGAACAGCATGGCTGCATCAGTTATTATACAATCAAACTTTAAATTTTACATTAAAACTTGTAATTCAGAATGACAGGAGGTTCCTCAAGGATAGAAATCACCAGAAGAAAAAGAGCAAGAAATGAGAATGACTTTCTGAGAGATAATGGCATATAGCATTAACCTTCCCGACTTGTCTTACAGCATTATTTATTGTCAAGTAAGTTTCAAATACATACTTATATCAAATCTAAGACTGAAGGAAATAAAATTTCTGTCATCACAGTGTTATTTAGGTCTGTGTGGACTATGACTGCAACACTGCCCTTTAGGTTAAACTTGCTTCAACCACAGGGAGCAATATTGAAACTGATCCACTGAGAAACATATTCCTATATAAATTGTTTTTGTTGTATTCATTTCCACTCTAGCTGCCATGAGTTAATAGCTGTAACAGACTCATGATATCATGTTGTTTCCAAGAATTGCTTCACTTGAGGTCTGTAGCACACAACTAAACTAAAATATTGAGTGTGTGAGAGTCATGCATGAACTATAAAAAGCAGAAGGGAATTAGTATCAACACCAATATCTTGGCTGAGTGTCTAAATGTTATCCTTTGACAGTGGCAGACTATTAAACAATTTTTAAGTAAGACATTTTTTCCACCACAAGGAAAATATTCATTTATACTTCACAACTCAGGATTTAAGGCTTTAAAAGAAAATACACTGTCTGTACCATGGATTATCTAAAGACATTGGAAAGACTTGCAAATACAATTGGCGTGAGATTGGAAGGTTTGAAACTGTTTTTAAATAAAAAATGGTGTCTAAGAACAAATGAGTCATAGACAAAAAGCCAAACCATCCCATTCTGAAGAAATTAGGAAATATCAAAAAAACAAAGATTGCATAAGAAAATAAGAATAAAGAATAAAAGAAAGATTGCTTTATTCTTATCAACTTTTGCTGTTCTGTACTATGATCTTAGACATTTCAGTTATATTTTATTTGATAGTAAGCTTCACATGTTTTGTGTCTCCCATGGCTTTACATTCACCTGTGGAATATATTTTACAAAAGGAATATGATAAGAAGTATTCCCAATAGCTAGAGAACTCACAGTGTGTCTTCATTATCTAACTCAGAGTTTCTCAGCAGAGGCACTATTGATGTTTGGGGATGGATAATTCTTTTTTGCAGGACCTTGTTCCTGCAGGATATTTAGCAATATCCCTGGCTACTGGATACTAGGTACCAGTAGCATCTCTCCAGGTGGACAACCCCATATGTCTCTAAAAATTGTTAAATATCCTTTTTGGGGCAAATTCACCCTCATTCGGGAACCATTGATCTAAATCAAGAAGCTATGCAATTAAAAAAAAAAGGAAAATATACAATAAAATTTTTGCTATGTATCTATACACAACATGTACGCTTGTCCAATTATACCTCTTCTATGATTTCTTCAAGACTTCATATAATGAAATTAACATTGTACCAAGAACAAGTTAGGATCAAGTAAAATGTCTTATGTGGATCATGCACTTAAATAAAGGAGTTTGTGAGTTCTGAACAAGCAGAGCTGTATATGCGGTCTCTAGTCCTTAAATTCAGAGGACTAGAATTTAAGGACTCAGTCCTTAAATTCAGTTTATATGTAGGCTCATGAAGTCTCTACATGGCTGTCAAGATAATGAGAAAGGAAGAGGAAGTGAAAACAGAAATTAAAAATAAAATGGAATGAAAATCTGAGTGAGGAATGAATGGTAGAACTGTGAAATCAATAAAGTTGATGGTAATCAAAGTGCACTGTGGGAAGCTTTTTCTTGGAGACTTAAAGCTGAAATAGCAGATTTAACACAATTTAGAATTCGTGTCCAAGTCACAGATCACATATTGGTCATGCATAAAACAATACAAGAAAAAGTCACCAGAAAGACTTTCTGCAAGCGGATATGGTGCTTATACAAGTGACTTAAGATGCAAGCTTCTGGAGTTCAAGGATCTTTGCCCTTTCAAGAGAACGTTCCATAGACAAAGAATAGTTGATACCATTTCAATACCAGAATAAGTTGGACAGTATTTTGAGGAAGAATGTTAGGGGATCAATAAATTATATGTAAAATTTGTTTCCTAATAGGCCAGTTAGACTTCTCTTAAAGTTGAGAATGTGAGAAATACACACAAAGAGAGACAGAGCCCAAGAGAAGCTATGCTCAGAGAAAGAAGCAAACTGGTATATCAGACTTCAAAAGTGATAGGGAGCTGTGGAACGCTGTTTGTAACAGACACTGCTAATTCAGACCATTCAGACCAAATACCCCCGTTAAGCAGAACTGCATCCCTTGGATGAGATCTAATTATTAGAAATGCTCTACCCCACCTCCCACCCCCAAACATTAATCTTTGATTTGACTAAACTAAACCAAATGACATTCAAAAGAGATTCTATTTCTAAGATTCATAGATGGCTTTTACAAATGAATTTTTCGGCTGGATACCAGATGGATGAATTTAGGAATGAAAGGCTTTTATCTACAGAATAGATAACATCTATATTAGGTTCAGAAATAAAACACCAGACAAAAACATTGTGAAATGTGATTTTCTCACCACAGTGAAAAAAAAAAAATAAGGGCATGAGAGATGGTGGTTTACTCTAAAAGGACAGCTCACGAACTGGCCACCTGCTCAAATTGGAACTGCCACTTATGTTTCAAACAGAACACTTCAAGGATTGCTTTGATGTGTTGAGGGGAGGGGAGCAATTTGCCTGTGGACTCAAATAAGGACTCCAGTTGCTTTCAGGGTCATCCTTCTAGGCCTCCGTTTTCTTATCTGGAAAATGAGGATGGTAGCCTTAGATAATTACTTCCCAAAGTATGTTCCATGGAATTTTATTCTTAAGAGAGTCATGAGAAACCATTCCTCAGCAAATTGGCACATGTCACATTCTCTATAATATGGATATATACTGTGGATACTATGGGGTTTCAACATATTACAAGTGTTTTCATTCACCCAATATACCAGTATCGTTAGGCTGATTTACCTATAAGCAACTTGATCAAGACCACACTACATGTAAATGAGAAGGAAACCCGGTACAGTTCCCCTGTTATAGATTTAGAAAGTACATTAGAGTAGCACATATTTTAAAAACCTTTTAGTAAAGAAACATGTTTATGTGTACCAATATTTTCCAAATCACTTTGACCACAGAATCTTTTTTTCATATATCATATATTTAGGTTCTACAGAATGGTCTAAAAAACAGAAGTCTCAGTTATGTCTAATATATTTTCAAGGTCTAGCATATTATAAATGTAAGGTTAAAAAGAAGTTTATCACAAGACATGCTTATATAATCTGTTCAGAGACAGCAAGTATATCTTCTATTCTGTCCAGGAGGTTGTAGTTCTTCAATTTTGAAACTAGATACTGAGAGTGAAATGAGCACACTTCATGTCCAGCAGAATAATATTGAAAAGGGATCTGTTAAATAGTAGTGCAGCATATGTCCAATGAACCGACATAAAAGACTATGCTTGCCAATCAGGGAAAAACTCTGTTTCTGTGGTCTACAGCCTTTCCAGTTCTCTGCTTACTGTCACGATGTTACCAGGCTTTCCAACTGCATGGTTGGTAACACAGAAGTTTTCTGAAGGACTAAACAAATTTTGCTTTTGCTAGCTTTTCTTGCACCTAACAACTATATAACTAAAAACATAGATAGTGCATGTAAGTGTGCGATTCATGTTACATGTGTAAAGTACTTGCAGTTATATAAATGGTGTTATGCATATAACACACTTCAAGTAATGCTAACCTATGGCAAGAGCTAATAATGTGTAACAGTGTGGACAATATTGAGTGCCAACATACTACAAGTTTTGTCATTTACCCAGTGTGGTATTATCGTTAGTCTCACTTACATAAAGCAGCTTGAATAAGATCACACTATATGTGAGTAAGAAGGCAACTGAGTACTGTCCAAATACAAATTAACTGTTCTGAAGCACTACCCCCTGCAGGAAATCTACCTTGTCAAATCTCAGTTCCAGCTTAGAAGCTTACAGTAGCTACTCCTCCCAGTTGTAGCAGGTGTCTTGAGGACACAACAGAGGGGTCTGCTCCCCTTATATTTAGACAAACAAACAAAACTATTTTACTATTTCATACATTTTTTAGCATTTTGCAGTTTATAAAACAATTATATACCCATTTACCCTTTTCAACTCTAAAAATACTATGATATAAATAGAAAAGAATTATATTTTTATAATTTTACATTTTATAATTTTATGTTTTATAATTATATACAAATTATATTCAAGAGCATGGATATAAACCTCTAGTACTATGTGTCATAAGAATCTATGTAGATCTATCATACAAGTAAGTTTATGTTTAGAACTTCTAAGAATTGAGAAAATATGCTTTGAATGATCACTCTCCAATTTTCCTTCCCATTGTTTAAAAAATTCGATTTCCAAGGAATTACCAAGGCAAGGTCAAAAATTCAGTGTCTTACAAGTTGACCATTTTCACTATAGTAGTTTTCTAGGTGAATGAATCTTTTACTAAGAAAATGAGGTGCTTTGAGTTAGAAACTACAATAATGAACTGGAGAAAAAGTTTTCTAAGTATTCCATAATCTAAGAAAGGCACAAAGATCTTCCCTTTCCAGGATTACCAGTCAGCTTATCAGCCTCCACTCCCCCTTTCTTCATTTATATGACTATCACCTCTAAGCAGCCTTGGAAAAATGACTCAACCTGTGGGGGAGATCGCTAAACCAAACTGAAGGGTTACTCCAAAATCTTTCTAAAATCTTATATCTTCCTTACTCCTGTCTAAGAAAAGAAATTTTTGAAAAATAGATTAATCTCAAGGTGGAGAAAGGAGGCAGAAGCGGAGTACTATGCACTCCCACCATTTGTTATGGCAAAAATTCATGAATTTTCTGTGGATTAGGTGAATACTACAGAAGATAGATGGATTTTAGCCATCTTACCTGAACCTAAGAAGGATGCTAGGGTATCCTCTGCTAGGGCTAAAAAAATTAAAAAGAAAGAAAAAACGAATCTACCAACAGGGGCAAGTGATTGGGATCTAGCTGAAGGCTGATTTCCCTGGTTTGGGAACCGTGCTGTATGTCTGTCTGTGCTGTGTGTGTGCGTGTGTGTGTGTGTGTGTGTGTGAGAGAGAGAGAGAGAGAGAGAGAGAGAGAGAATGAGAGAGAATTTCTTACTGGGTTGTCTGAACTCACACATCCTTCCCAGGAGAAATCCAGAATTTCAGCACAGCCACAGAATAGACATGAATCACATGCCCTTTTCTTGAACTCCTTCTTCCTGACCTTAAACAAAAGGAAATTAATTCAGTACAAGGTAAAGGGAGCCAAGTACCACATAACTAAATGTGTTCTGTATACATACACCCATGCTCTAAGGTAAGGGGCAGGAAGGGGAAGTAAAAGAACCTGCTAGGCTTCTTCCCCACCTTGTAACTGGCTGGGGACATGTTAGTGGCTCAGTTGGTTAAGTGTCTGCCTTCGTCTCGGGTCATCATCCCAGGGTCTTGGGATGGAGTCGCATAGTAGGCTCCTTGCTCAGCAGGGAGCCTGCCTCTCCCTCTGCCTTCTCCTCCCCCTGCTTGTGCTCGCCCTCTCTCTGACAAATAAAGGAATTAAATTTAAAAAGAAAGAAAGAAGGAAGGAAGGAAGGAAGGAAGGAAGGAAGGAAGGGAGGGAGGGAAGGAAGGAAGGAAGAAAGAAAGGAAGGAAGGAAAAGAAAAGAACTGGCCAGTGTAGTGGAGGACAAAGAATGTCATCAGTTTATCAGTGACTAACTTTAGATTATGAGACACTTAGAACTTTTGGTTTCTAACTTTTTGTTACACCACATAGTTTTTCATACACCTTTTTAAAGGGTTACATTCTGTACCCTGTATTTATTTATTTTGACTGTCTTGAGTAGAAAAGAATCAAAAACAAGTCTTTTCCTTCTGAGTAGGGAAAACCCAGTCCTTCCTCCTGTATGTCTCCTCTACTCTCACACCATTGCCTTACACTCACGATACTTCTGACACTAGATGCGTGAGGATTTCCCCACCAAGCAATTCTCTGACACCTGCTGGCTGTGTTACTCAGCTCTGACTATATCTACCTGGAGATGGTCAGATCCCATAGGTTAAGGACTCTATTGCATGAGATTTGCCCCCCTCCTTCAGATGCCAACAGCAAGTAGTATGTCCCAACAACTGTTCAATTAGGCTACTAATCAGAGGTTCCCATTACCCCCAACTTGGGTTTAATTAATTCGTTAGAGTGACTCACAGAACTCAGAAAAACAGTTACATTTACCAGTTTATTAAAGATATGATAAGGATGCAGATGGACAGATGAAGAGATACATAAGGTGAGGTTTGGAGGGTCCCGAGTGTTGGCATTTCTGTCCGCATGGAGTTGGGATGCGTTGTCCTCTTGGTACAAGGATGTATTCAGCCCCCTAGAAGCTCTCTAGACCCTGTACTTTTGGGGATTTTATGGAGTCTTCATGGTGCCATGCTTGATCATAAACTCCTTTTCCTGCCCTTCTCCCTTCTCAAGAGAATTGGGAAGGAGCTGAAAATTCCAAGCTTCTATTTATGTCCTGGTCTTCTGGAGACCAGCCCTCATCTAGGAGCCATCCACAAACCCACGTAGAATCACTGCATTAGAACAAAAATATTCCCATTACCCAGGAAATCACAAGGGTGTCAGGAGCCATGTGTTAGGAACTGGGGGTGGAGGGGAAGAGACCAAGATATATATTTCATATTAGATCATACATCTTTAAAAAAGTAATTAAGTTATAATGAGATTATCAGGGTAGGTCTTGATTTGATATGACTGGTATACTTCTAGGAGAAGGAAATTAAGACACAGACATGTACAGAAAGAAGACTGTAGAAAGATGCAGGGAGGATACAACTATCTACAAGCCAGAGAGAGAGAGGCCTCAGAAGAAGCTAACCTTGGGGGGTAATATAATCTCAGACTTCAAGCCCCCGGAATGGTGAGAAAATAAATTGCTATGGCTTAAGTCACCCAGCCAGTGTATTTTGTTATGATAACACTAGAAAACTAATACAAGATCTATATCACAAGATTTTGAAGACATAGTAGATTTGCAATTTGATAAGAGCAGATTATCTAAAAGGACATGAACATATTACCTTGGGAATTAAACATACATCACACTGAGTGTTAATAAAAGTGAGTTTTCTAGCACACCTCCTGTTTGAAATACACTTCAAAATTTAGAAGTAAATTTTCTTAGTGTTTTAGTGTTACACTTTTGGGTGTACTTTGAGCTTTTCTTTGTTTATTTTCCTAAGGATAGAACTCTTGAGACATAATGGTTCTCAAAAGCATTATTAATAGCAAACTCAAATAATTGCAAAATCATCAAGATTTATATGCAATCTGTGGGAAAATGAATCCAATTTTTTATAAAAACTTTTTTCTTAAGACAAATCAAATAGCTACATTTGACAGTTTTATGAATCTAAGCTGAGATACAGAAAAATAGTTACAATGAATGAGTGTATAGAAATTCTCACACATCCCAGGTTCTCATTGTTATTTGTATTTAATAACTCTGAAATTAATTAATAACTTATTCTGGTCCAAGATACAACAAAGAATTACTCCCACAAATTCAAGGAAATGCTGAGCTTTTTCTAGTGGTTTGGTTTTTGGTCACCAGAATTCCTTCTCTAATGTTATATGAAAAGTCCTTTTAGGTAGACTTGGAAGGTCTAGACTCATATTTTGATCCATAAATTAACACTAGCTGAGATATCTTTATACATTGCTTTCTTTATCCTCAGACATTCTCCTGAGTTTAGCTCCACCTTGTTAGAGGCTTGTAGTTAAAGAATATCTCCTATTTCCAAGTGTGTTATAGACTATGCATTTTATTGCTCTTTAATGTCAAGAAAAGTCATTAAATACATATATACATAGCACCTTTTACAAAGAAAGTGAACTTTATTCTCTTAGCTGTCTATAACGAAGTTCCATTCCAACATGGTGTCTCTTCTTGTCCTTGACCTGGACCATAGCTTTTTCTATAACTGTAGATGGAATAGATGACTGTCTACTCTTCCATACTTATTTTAATTATATCTAATATGGAATTATAACTCCATCAGTAATGAAAGAAAGAACATGTCCATGTTTCTTTTTTTTAATTATATTTTGTTTTTTCAGTGTTCTAAGATTCATTGTTTATGCAACACACCCAGTGCTCCATGCAATACACACCCTCCTTAATACCCACTACCAGGCTCACCCAACCCTCTAACCCCTCTCCCCTCCCAAACCTTCAGTTTGCTTCTCCAAGTCCCAAACTCTCATGGCTCATCTCCCCCTCCAATTTCCCCCAATTCGGTTTTCCTTTCCTTCTCCTAATGTCCTCTATGTTATTTCTTATGCTCCACAAGTAAGTGAAA
The DNA here is from genome assembly GCF_022355385.1 of Mustela nigripes. Taxonomy (NCBI): domain Eukaryota; kingdom Metazoa; phylum Chordata; class Mammalia; order Carnivora; family Mustelidae; genus Mustela; species Mustela nigripes. Next base: position 184,786,435 of record NC_081557.1, on the reverse strand, counting down.
CCATATGATAATTGACTCTCTCTGCTTGACTTATTTCACTAAGCATAATCTCCTCCAGTCCTGTCCATGTTGATACAAAAGTTGGGAATTCATCCTTTCTGAGGGAGGCATAATATTCCATTGTATATATGGACCATATCTTCTTTATCCATTCATCTGTTGAAGGGCATCTTGGCTCTTTCCACAGTCTGGCAATTGTCCATGTTTCTAAATGTGTTTTGCCCATTGGATCCCACATGTCTCATAGAATGTGCTTTAGGAATATAATGTTGGAGATACTGTGAAAGAAGTATCAACAGGATTCAATAAACAACCTGAGTGAGAGTAGAGAAGTACAATATTCTTAGTCATGGAAAAATCATGGTTTTATTTTGTTAAGAAAAATTATCAAAAAGTTCTAAAGTATCTAAAAGGTTAAAGAAGAAAAAGGAAGTGGTATGTCTTTTCAGTGACAGATGAGGCACAGTTCCAGCCAAAAATTACTTAAGTACTTTTGAATACTCTTTTTTCCAACTCCCTGTTTATAACTGATTAAAGTCTCAGATTTGCTAAAGTTACATGTTCACTTACAGATTTTGTCTGGTAGATATGAAAATAATATCTGTCCAAAATAATTGATAACCTCAAAGATTATGGTTTTCTTTGCCTTTTTTTAAGATACTCAGCTTCTAAAAGACTTTTTGAACTAGTCTTAGCAACTGACTGGTTCCATTATTAATTAAGGAATTGAATACAGTTGTTGGTATGTGCTCATTTCATGTTTGTATAAAAGCCTTGTTTTACATTTTGGAAATTATACTTTAACAACTTATAAAAAATGGTGTCATTACAAAGAGGGAGTATTTCATAGAGTAAAAGTTCACCTTTAAATATTATGCTTTTGAGATATTGTAAATATTTTTCTTTTGGACCAAAAGTTTTCATCATGACAGTTTTCTTTTGCTTGAAGCATGCTTGCCTACAAAATAATAAACTTTAAAATTGTAGCTAAATTTATTAGAGAAATACAACAATTCACAGCGAAAGAATTGTTATGACATATTTATAACTCTCCTTTTCCAATATCTTCAGCATATGTTGAAATTTGTAATTCTATACTAGTCCAGAAACTTAAGTACTTACACAGGAGAGGCCCTGTAGACCTCTATGTAAAGATTTCTTAGTTTTGCCTGCTATCTAAAAATGTATTCCAAAGCTCATTATCCAGTACACTTCTTACTCTAACATCTGGTTGGAAACAGAGCATGTCTCTCATCTTCCTACTCTGAAATAAATAAAAATACAAAGATAATAATGGCCAGAAGTTACTTCATGTTATTCTGAAAATTAATTTAATGATAGGCATTAGTCCTGAGATTAGATTTTTTAAAATCTGGGGGAAAAAAAGAAAAGAATCTTGCATAGGGAAAAAGCAACAAGATGGTTTTCTAAAAGTAAACCCTTGTTTTAAGAATTTGTTGGCTTAATAAAAGAAAGAACCTGAGGCTGAACACATGCCATAATGATTACATTTTGCCGGAAAAGTCAGTGCCTCTGGCTTTTTTGCTTTAGAGCCAAAAGTAATCCTCTTTCTGGTCTGTAGTTGCAGCTCTGAGTCATTCCTTCTACCGGAGATAAGGAATAGAGATCAGAAAATAACAGGCATATAAATATAACTAACTGAAACAACATGAAACTGACCCAGTCAAGTTATAGAAACAGTCTATGATTGACAAAACAGCTATTTTTTATAATATAGTGAAGATTGATAAATAGTTTTTATGCCTAAAGCTGTTGTTTAATTTAATAAAACCAGTCATATTAATTTGGCCATCCTCCTGAGTTGGATTGAGACTCAGTTATGAAAGTAGCTACGGATCCTTTCCAGATGCCTGTGGGAATGGTACTGATGTCCTCAAAGGCTGAATACATAGAAGCTTGCTCACGGATTAAATAAAACATTTATTTTAGGTGTTAAAATATAACTGCATAAATCAAAAAATAAGCAAAGCACATGCTGTCCATTTTATTCTAGGTTTATTTCTATACCCTCCTTCATTTTAGTTAAAAAAAGTCCTAAGTATAACAAAAATTAGGGATCTAAATTAAAATTCTGATTCTATTTTAAAGCACTAAGAACAAATCCAGGCAGTGACATCCATGTCTAGTCTGCAAATCATTTGACTTTCATGGCCAAGGATGACAGAGTCCTACTTCATAAGTATAGTACTTGAAAATACATATAACATTTATGCTGGTGTATCTGGTGTATCTGGAAACTATCAAATTAAATATATATCTTAAATTATGGCAATAATTAGCATTAACATTTATGAATGTCTATTATGTGGTTGTAATGGAACTTGGTTAAACACTTTATAACAATCTTTTTTTTCCCCACGCTATAAAGTAGATACTATTATTTTATTACAGTTTATAAATAAAGATATTGAAGCTTAGAGAAATTAAGTAACTTGCCTAAAGTCACACATATACAGCAAAAATGGTAGAAACTCAGGGAATCAAACTTCAAAAGTAGATTTCTAAACACTAGTATATGTGGACTCCTTTGGCTCATGTAGTATCTTTGTAAATAAATCTTGACTAAGAAATGCAATTAAGATTTAGTTACTTTATTCCTGCAAGATCTCTCACTAAAGTACAACTAATAATTGTAATTAACTAAGCCAACAGAAAATTACCATTAGAGAAATCTAAACCTCACCATAATTAATTAATTTACGACTAGCCATTTCTTATGGCCATGCTATAATCTAGTGTTTTTGTTTCCACAAATAAATAACATAAAGAAGCTCATAATTCAGGGTGCCTGGGTGGCTCAGTCGATTAAGCCTCTGCCTTTGGCTTAGGTCATGATCTCAAGGTCCCTGGGATCAAGGCCTGCATTGGGCTCTTTGTTCAGCAGGGAGCCAGCTTCCTGCTCTCTCTGCCTGCCTCTTTGCCTACTTGTGATCTCTCTTTCTGTGTTAAATAAATAAATAAAATCTTAAGCCAAAAAAAAAAAAAAAGAATCTCATAATTCATGATTTTATCCCCATCCTACTCATATCATATCCTCATAGGAAATCAGTATTTTTTAAATCAAACAAAATATGTTTTGATTTCCAAGAATTCTGCTATGTTCCCAAATTCTCTGTTGTATTGCATTCATCCATTGTAAGTTCCACTGTTCTATATTTTTAATGGAAGGCAGATAAAGTCCCAACTTTTTCTTTTTTTTATTATGTATGTTTTCTTAAAAATACATTTCTTACTTTAGATATCTAGAAAGCATATTAAAGATAATCAACATTTTGATAATCTCTGCCCCAAGTGGCATGGAAATGCCCCATGATCTGAACCCTCTCAAAGCTTTTGCTGCAGCTTCTTTTTGAAGTTTTAAGGAGTTATGACTTCCTCCACACCGGTGCATTGGCATAATACCCCCATGCCTGCAGGTCCCAGCACTATTGTTACCATGGTGTTTTGATGGGCTCCACATTCGCAGCTCTCCAAGGATCCGTGACTGAGTTGAATGAAACCTTTGCTACTTGGCAAGAGTAGCAAGAACACATAAAACCTGCCAGCTGTCAAGGATGTAAATGGTGATTTTGTTTCACTTTTTAATGAATTAAAGCAGGATTGAAATCTATCCAAAGACAGCATGTTTGGCCTTTTAAAGGGAAAAAAAAAAAAAAAATGAAGTGGGATGTTTTCTTCTCTCTTGGCAATGATGTGCAGTGAGGTGTTGATGATTAGTATGGGTAGTCAACACTCCAGGAAGGCTATCTAAAGACTGTTTTTGTTGTTGGTTTCTTTTACCTCTAATCAAATGCACTCTTTTGGCCTGAGGCAAATAGACCCTCCCCATTCAGAAAGAATTTTCTTAGAAAAATTTCTATACCTCTGACCTTTCCCAAAGGCAAAAAATGTTTCCTCAAATGTTATTATCTCTCAAATCATTCAACAGGGTGTGTGTGTTTGGGGGAGAATACCCTAAAAACTATATATATATATATTTTTTTTTACTTATTTTATTTTATTTTTGTTGTGTTCTTTTTCCAAAGCCAGCAATGAGTGAAATTTATTTATGCAAATTTGATTCACTGAATCACAGCAAGTACTCATAGGAACTGACAAAACACAGTTGCACATCTCTCAAATGCAATCAGAATTAAATTATTTTGTTAATAGTTATAAGGTATTTTGTATGACCATTTAAGTTTCACCCAATTATGTATTCACCTGTATAAGAAATGTGCAAGAAAATGTACAGGTTTGCTCTTTTTTTTTGTACCAAAATAGTAAGATCTTTAACTCTCCATACTTTTGTCTTTGCTTTTTAATATGAAAACAATCTTCTGGTGGTGATTTGGCAAAAAGCACGAGAAAAGAGACGATTTTACTGTCATTCGACCTGTATTTGCATTTTTTTCTCTATTATGTAATAATACAAAATTGGCGTTCTCCCATCTTCTTTCCTGAAACAAATGTACTTTTTAAGTTCTGCCCTGTTTCTCTCTGGAATTATCAGCCGTCACTAGATTAAAGATGACAATGTCCCTTTGTCTCTACATTTGTGATTCACTTTATGAATCATTAACGTCAACCCAACTCTTTTCACCAGTAGGACATTATGTGATCACATGCTTTATTTGACAGAGAATGGATAAAACAGAGTTAGGGAATTTTACTCTCTTTGATAAAGAACACTTTCACTTAGACTTGAGACAATTTATTTAAGCTTAAAATGGACTTAATCTAGAGGATATAAAAATCAAATAGTCAGAGCCTTCTAAGAAGAAACCAGTGCCACTCCTTCCCAGAAAACTGATCAAAATCAGAAAAAAAAAAAAAAAGAAAAAAAAAAAAAGAAAAGAAAGAAAGAAAAAGAAAAAAAATCTGGTTGGCAAAACAGATTGTGTCCCTTCAATGCAACAATCTACTCAAGGCTCAGTAATGGGTTAAACCAAACTCTCTTCTATCCAGCCACTTCTGAACTGAAGCCAGGACTTGCTTAAACAGTTTTGTTACTTTTGCTTGCTTGTGAAACCTGGTAGCATTGGTCTTTTATGCCTCACTAGTGCCTTGGTTGGAGAGATTGTTTTCAAAAGACAATATTCCCTTCTTCCCCTTCCAACATGGCAAAGACTGCCATAGGTGACTATGAGTACTTTAGAAAATGTAGTAAGTTTATAGTTATTATCTCTTCAAGTACCCACCGGATATTTGTAACTGCTATATATTGTAGCATATAAAAATTCTTAAAGTTTATTCAGGAACTATAGCCAAAAATGGGGTATGCTTAAGTTGATTTAAAAGGATGACTTACAGTTACCCAATTTTAAAACATTGAATTCTTCTCAATATTCATAGGAGTAAAGTAAAAAATCCCAAGACTTAAAGTCAGAAATTATATGTTGAAATGCTTGATCTTAAGCTCATATCCATCATCTGTCATGTGTTAATGAAAATAACAGCATAACAGGATTGTTCTTCATCAGAAGAAATAATATGTGTAAAAACATGTTTTAAACAGTCAAGTTTGCTATTAGATTTACTATGTGAACAAAGAGGCTTTTTTGAAAAAATAATTTTTACCTGAAGATACTATAAAATATCCTTAACTACGAATTTCAAGTTAAAATTTTTTTTGAATTTTGGTCAGTTTCTTATACAGATAGGTACTTCAGTTGTAACAATGTATACACAAAATTATTTCTTAATTTATCAGAATTCAATTATTTTGCTATGAGTCTTTCATTTAAGAATAGAGCTACTTTTGTCATTGAATATAAACTTTAACAAATTTGTTACTAATCAAAAGTTTGTTAAAATCATATTTTAATGGCATGTCTTTACCCACAAGCAATCTCAAAACTCATAGCTGAAAATCATTTTTATGTTCTCTGAGGCTAAACATAATTAGACAAGTTGCCATTTATAACTTTAACACACTTTAAGGAAACATTTTTTAAAGAAATAGTTAAATTTTGCTCTATTTTATATATATTATATATATATAAATGATCTACATGATCTATAATCATCTAAATGATCTATTTATATATAAATGATCTACAACATTATGTTAGTTTCAGTTGTACAACATAATGATTCAGTATTTGTATATCTAGGAAACAATCACCACAATAAGTCTAGTCAACATCTGTCACCATACAGAGTTACAGATTTTTCTTCTTGTGATGAGAACTTTTAAGATCTCTTCTCTTAATAACTTTCAAATATGTAATACAGTATTACTAACTATAGTCACCATGGTGTACATTGTATGTGCATGATTTACATATTTCATAACTAAAAACTTGTTATCTTTTGACTCCTTCACTTATTTCAACTAACACTCCCAGCCTCTGGCAACCACCAATCTATTCTCTTTATCTATGAGCTTGGTTTTGTTTTTTACATTCTACATATAGATGAGATTATATGGTATTTGTCTTTACCTGATTTATTTCATTTATTTAGTGTAATGCCTCAAGATTCATCCATGTTTTCACAAATGGAAATACTTCACTTATTTTCATGTCTAAATAATATTCCATCATGGTGTGTGTGTGTGTGTGTGTTTCTGTGTAGAGACAGAGAGAGAAAGAGAGCAAGCAATGCTGCAATGAACATGGTGGTGCCTATATCTTTTTGAATTAGTGTTTTCATTTTCTTTGGGTAAATTCCAAGAAGTGAAATTGTTGAATCATATAGTAGTTCTCTTTTTAATTTTCTGAGGAATCTCTACACTGTCTCCCACAATAGTTATACCAATTTACACTCCCTCCAACAGAGCACAAGGGTTTGCTTTTCTCCACATCCTCACAAACACGTGTTATCTCACATCTTTTCTGGAAATAGCTATTCTAACAGGTGTGACATGATGTCTATTGTGATTTTGATTTGCATGTTCCTGATAATTAGTGATGTTGAGCATCTTTTCATGTACCTGTTAGCCATCTGTATGTCTTCTTTGGAAAAATATCTATTCAGATTCTATACACATTTCTAAATCAGATAATTTCTTTTTGCTATTGAGTAGTATGAAATACATGTACATTGATACATAAATATAGTAAGATATATATTTATGATATAAAGATATATTCAAAGAAATTAAATTATGCAAGATTGTTACCACATAATTTCTCCAAAGGAACTACTAGACTCTAGAATTTAGATAATGTATTTAAGGTAGTGGGAGAACAGTCCCAGGACACTAAGATGAAAAAAAGAAATGATGAGTAGATAAAAGGTTAAATATGTGGGTTAATCTAAACAAATATGAATGAAGAAGATGTGGCTTATATATACAATGGACTACTACTCAGCCATAAAAAAGAATGAGATCTTGCTATTTGCAATGATATGGATGGATTATGCTAAGTGAAATGAACCAGAGTGAGAAAGAGAGATATCATATGATTTCACTTATATGGAATTTAAGAAACAAAGCAATGAACAAACAAAGAAAAAAGAGACAAATAAGTACAACAAAAACAGACTCTTAAATACAAAAAACAAAGCTATGGTTGCAAAAGGGGTGTTGAGTAGGAGGATGGTACACTTATCTTGGGTGCTGTGCAATTTATGGAACTGTTGAATCATTGGATTTGTACACCTGAAACTAATATAACACTATATGTTAATTATACTTTAATAAAATTATTAATTTATTCATTTTAAATATTTTTATTAATTTATTTCAGAAAGAGAGCACAAGTCAGGGGTAGAAGCAGAAGGACAGGGAGAAGCAGACTCCCCTCTGAGCAGGGAGCCCATTATGGGACTCTATCCCAGGACCCTGGGATCAGGAGCTGAGTGGAAGACAGACACTTAACTGACTGAGCCACCTAGGAGACCCAAAATCATTATGAATTTGAAAAAAATATATTAATGGTATAAAATAATATTTTTTCCTCTGAGGATAAAATATGATAGAACTAAAAGTTCTTTTACTAAAAGTAAAAGTAAAAGTAAAAAATAACATATAAATCATTCTAAGTTTTTTGTATTATTTAAGAGGATAGTTACGATGTTGAACAGCTTTAGATTTTGCCGAGAATATTTGTTAAAATTTATAAACTGGATCAGGTAGATTGCACTAAAATACAGAGTAGTAACAAATTACATGAACAAAGGATAACTTCTCTCTCATTTATACCTTTCATGTATTGTATGGCTCTGCTCCGTATTTTATTCTTTCAAAATCAAGGCTGAAGGGGCAACCTCCCACCTAGTATACCACAAGGACAAAAATATTAGCAGATACACACCTTGGCCATTAAAGTTGAGTAAATATGCATCTTGAAGGCAGCTTTCAGGAAGAAATTAACTGATCTCTCACCTTACCCAGAGATTTTAACACAATTCTGTGAGTATTTTTAAGAAAGCCCTTCTACTTAAAAAAAAAAAAAAAAGAGTTGGACAAACATCCACTTTCCCCCCAAAACTATTGACCAATTTCCAATCAATATTTATTAACTGTCTTCTCCTTAGGAATTTTTATCACATTGGAACTCCTTTTAAGCATTTAGCTTTGCTTTAGAATCATCAATTCTTTTCCATTGGTTTGTCCTGTCATACATTTTGTACATTTTCATTTTATAATATTTTAATAATAAATCTTCCAAAGGAAAAAATTACTACTATCACCAGTTTCTATCTGTTGATATATTTATAAAATTCACTCTTTCTAAAAATTTTATTTATTTTTAAACTAAATATTAGATGTGCCTATGCTAGTCCTATTTCCTTGACACTTAGCACATGTCATGTCTCTTAAGCACCTGCTGGGCAGCATTTACCTATAACTGCAGTTCTTGGGGCATCTGGTAAACACTCCCTTTCCTCACCCCTTCAGGTGTAAAGGTAGTTAATGCTTTCCAGCTGGTGTGGATTCTGGCTTTTTCACTCCCTTGCTGGGCTCCCTTAACTCAATCCACAAGTCTATAAATAGTTCCTTCATTAAACTCTCTCCCATCAACTCCGCGTAATGTGGTAACTTTTTCCTTCCAGGTCCCTAACTGGTACAAATATGCATTATATTGCAAGCCCTATTTCTTCTAGAGAAAGTAATGCTCAAAGGTGAAGTCATTTTCCAAACTTGCACAACAGATGAGAGAGGTAAAACTCAGATTTGAACCCTCAAATGCTAGTTTCCATAGATGTCACCGCATAAGTTGATAAAGACTGACCTATAGCTGATACTTGGTCTATTGAAAACTTACATATAATAAAATGTATTTTTTCAATATTTTAGAACAAGCAATGACTTTTAGGAAAATATTATATCAGTATTATGGTTTCTTAGCTGTCTGGCAACAGCAATATTTTCCTGAGAACTAGCCATATCACAAGAAGATCAGGGACATTTTAAGGGTGAGATTTAGTACAGGAGACAGATATCAGCAAGAGCAGATTTCAAAATGTGAACTTCTTTGGAAACGGATGTCCACAAAGAAAGCCTGAGACTTTGCTGCTTGTTAGCCCTCTTTACAATTCTCATAAATCCAGGGCAAAATTGCCAAAATCTCAATGTCACAAATCTCAATGTCACAATTGATGCAAATGGGAACATGTGGTGAAGAGGGGAGAGAGGATGGGTATTCCCCCTGTAATACTTGGCTAGTTTTCTGGAAAAAAATAATAAATTTGCCAAACTTAATCTGAACTTGCTTGGCTCTGCTGAGCCTTTCATCCATAATTAATGTGAAGTTTTCACCATTACTGTAGGCCCACATGTCTTAATCCTGCTTTTTTTGTGGTTTGATGATAAAAACCACAGACCTTCAGAAGTGCACCGAAAATTCAATAGAGCTTTAAAAAAATAAAAGGTTCTGATCCTCTTTTTTTTTTTTCTTTGCATATAGATTTTACCATCTGGAATAAGACAAAATTGAAGTTTCAAAGGAAGCTTCATGGGTTAAATCCATAAGAACACAAAATCACTGAATCAATTCACCCAAGTTTATCCAACTTGAAACTACCAAACAAAATTCTGGTCATGATCTTACTATTTACTTTTACTGATATTGAAGATCATCTTTTAAAATTTTTTAGCTTTACTGAGATATAATTAACACATAATATTGTATAAGTTTGAGATGTACAATGTAATGATTTAACATACATACATGTTGAAAAATGATTACAGTGATAAGGTTAGCTAACATGCCCATCACCTTACATGATTATTTTTTGTTGTTGTGAGAAGATTTAAGATTTATTCTCTTAGAAATTTTCAAGTATACAAAACAGTATTTTTAACTATAGCCACCATGCTATATATTAGGCCCCCAGAATTTATTCATCTTAACTGAAAGTTTGTGCTCTTTGACCAACATCTCTTTTCCCCACCAATCTACTTTCCATTTCTATGAGTTTGATTTTTTGTCCACATGTAAGTGATACAGTATTTCTCTTTCTCTGACTTATTTCACTAAGCATAATATCCTCCAGATTCATCCATGTTTTTGCAAATGGCAGGATTTCCTTCTTTATATATACAGACCACATTTTCTTCATTCATTCATATGTTGATGAACACTTAGGTTACCACATCTTAACTCTTGTGAATAATGCTGCAGTGAATATGAGAGGCAGATGATCTCTTTGAGATAGTGATTGCATTTCCTTTGATATATAACCAAAATTAGGATTGTTGGATGACATGGCAGCTCTATTTGTAATAGATTCTTTTTAAAGTTATCTGTAGACTCTGAAAAACAAACTGAGGGTTTTGGAGGGAAGGGGGGTCAGGGAGTTGGGTGAACCTGGTGGTGGGTATTATGCACAGCATATATTACATGGAGCACTGGGTGTGGTGCATAAACAATGAATTCTGGAACACTAAAAATAAAAAATAAAAAAAAGTAATCTCTACACCCAACATGGAGCTTGAACTGACAACCCTGAAATCAAGAGTGGCATGCTCTACTGACTGAGTCAGCCAGACACCCCACTTCAATTCTTAATAGCACTATTATTAAAATCATTCTACATATGTGAAAACTGAAGGGCAGAGAGATTCATTAATTTAAACAAGATACAAAGTAACAGAAGTAGCAGAGGTAGAATAGTGTAGTTCCAGATCTTAAATTTAGTGGGAGGCAACTCTCCAAGGTTGCCTTGTAATGCTGCACATTTTGTGAACAGAGACATTGGCTGGTTTTGTCCCAGAATATCTTTTCAAGGGTGTTTTCATACTAAACAACTTTGGAAGTAGAATATCATGGGTTTTTACCAAGCAGAGAGAAGATTCAATTATGGTCCAGGATAATAAATTTTGCATCTTCCTCCAAGAAACATATCAGATGTTTCTTGCAGCTAGTTATAAAAGATTTGAATTCTCTAAGCTTGAGATTTATAAACCATGATGCAAATCCATTGTGTGCAGCATCCATATTGATCCACTATTGCCTCCATGGAACTACTTGACTACATTCCACTAAGAGCTCACCTGGTGCTTGAAACATCCAAGATGGTCTCATTCTCAAGTCTGTTGTTTCAACTGGAATAGCTGGAATGTCTGAAGATTGGCAGAGTCATTCTCCCTTGCAAAGGGACTAAACTTCTTACGTGATTCCCAGAACCCTGAGAGGATAGGAAGTATAAGGTGCCAGGCTCTTGAGAGATAAGTCACAACTGTCATAGCTTCATTCTGCCCCATTATATTGACCAGAGAAAGCCAAAAGGCCAGTCCTGATTCAAAGGGAGGGGATAGGTATTCCACTTCTGGGTGGCTAGAGGGTATGCAAAATATGGGAATGGGCAGAGTTATTACCAATCATCTTTGCCGACAATCTGCCACAGGTTAAGAATAATAATAATAATCTATGTTTTCTCAACAAATTTTATAGTTTCATTAAATGTGTTTGTATGTTTGATCTGTAATTTATTTTGTTATATGTAATGTGTTAGAGATAATATAATTTTTAACTAGTGAGCTCTTGTGAAACCAATTAAGTAATGAGTCTTTTCCCTAATAATTTGGATGTGTCCTTCATAATGACTAGTTTCCATACATCCTTGTCCACTACTTAAATCTATGTTCTTTCTAATACATATACTAGGACAAAACCTGTCTTAGTCACGATAGATGTATTGGTATAAAAATCTGTTCTAATTAAAATCTTGAACTTCCTCAGACAAGCTCCTGTCCCTAGACTTCCTTATCTTAGTGCACATGACCAACTAAAATGTAGGAGTTATCAGTGAATTATCTCCATAAGCACATACCCTAATTCAAACCACCCATCATTTCTCACTAGACTACTAAAATAGACTCTCATACGTCTCCTTTTTCCTACTCTCAGCCTTCAATAAATCTTCTATATGGCAGACAGAGTAATCATTTCAAAGGATATATTAGATCTTGTTACACACTTTTCTCAAAACATCTCAGGGCTTTCCATCTCACTCCAAATAAAAGAGTAAGCTTTCTGTGGCTTATAAGATCCCCCTGGCTCTACATCAAGGCCACTCCTCAATCTTGTTTTCTTCCACTCCCTTTTCTCACTCAGCACTAACCATACTGAGCTCCTTGTTTCTTGAGTGTGCCAACTTGTTTCCAATTTTGTACTTTTGAAATTCTATTTCCTGTACTTAGATTATCTTCCATTAAACACTTGAATGTTTAATGTGCATTTTTCATTTCTCATTTCATGAGAAATCTCATTTGCACTTCTGAAATATTCCTTCTTCAAACAGACCTTGCCTGACTATCCTATCAAAAATATCCTCTTGCACATCACTCTCTATCTCAGAGCCTTCTTCCTGCTATAATAGTATTTTTCATTGCAGGATACTATATTAAATGTGTGTATTTGCTTATTATCCATCTCTTCTACTAGGATATAAGCTCCATGAGAGAGAACCAATTCTTCTTTCACTCCAAGGACCTAGAACATTACCAAAAGCATAGTAGTTTGTTTGTTGAAGAAATGTTTAAATGAGACTGAAGAAAATTTCTTAAATAAAACATTTCTCCAAATCAAATTTGGTTGACCCTATATCACTTATAAATCAAATATATAAGAAACAACACTTTTGTACTTTCAGATCCCTTACTTTCTCAAAATATATGTCTTAAGTATAAAAAGAAACCAGATTTACCTAACCTGAATGCTTTCCACTTCCAAAATGCATTCTGTAACTCATATTCCCATTACGTTTGCTTCTCTTATTTTTCATGATTTAATGTTAGACACAAACCTTTTGAAGTAGTGCAGAAAAGAATTGTCAGATAATGAGGATGCAATTTCTAAATATTATCTCTTCTAGGGGCTCCTGGGTGGCTCAGTTGGTTAAGCATCTGCCTTCAGCTCAGGTCATGATCTGAGAGTCCTGGGATATAGCCCTGTGTCAGGCTCCCTGCTACGTAGGGAATCTGCTTTTCCCTATCCCTCTGCTCCTCCCCCCAACTCGTATTCTTTCTTTTTCTCTCTCATATAAATAATATGAATATATATATATATATATATATATGAATATATATAAATCTTTAAAATAAATAAATATAATCTCTTCAGAAAGTCTATATGGAAGAAAGAATAATGGTGTATGAATCATAAGAAGAATGGTAATTTTTATACAGAATGAAAATAAAATCAAAGCAGATCATTTTAGGGATTCTGTGTTTTAAGTATACCCACATTGATTTCATAAAAACATTAGAGCATAACTTTATTGAAAAGTAAACCTCATGGGCGCCTGGGTGGCTCAGTGGGTTAAGCCACTGCCTTTGACTCAGGTCATGATCTCAGGGTCCTGGGATCGAGTCCCACGTCGGGCTCTCTGCTCAGCAGGGAGCCTGCTTCCCTCTCTCTCTCTGCCTGCCTCTCTGACTACTTGTGATTTCTCTCTGTCAAATAAATAAATAAAATTTAAAAAAAAAAAAGGAAAAGTAAACCTCCCCTCAAAACAAACAAACAAACAACTCAGATTATTTCTGGCATAAAGGATCTGGTAGCTGTTACTCTTTACATGGAAGTAGTCAGCTCTTGTATCTTTCCTTCTATCCCTATGTCAAATTTGTCTATCTTGTCATTAACCGAAAATTATCAAACCAAAGATATTTTGCCTCTAATCTTGACAGACTTCTGAGACCCATAAATCCATTCTGATTACTCAAATCCCATAGCACTCTCACATGACTCTAACAGACTTTCTTCCTCCTCTGCTGTTTTAATAGCCTATTGACATGTCTATATACTTAACTTCTATTTGACATCTGCCAACTTTGTTTCATGCAAGGTATAGATCAAAAGTAGAAGTCTGAAAATTACATGTGCATACATTTAGGGCATTGCCTTCAAAATATCTCATAGGTGCTGATGCTGATGTACTCCTCTGTCTTATATCTACAAAGCGTAGCTAAAGTGAAGTTTTTAAGAAAAAGAAAAGTTATCTCTTTTTTTAATTATCCCATTATTTAAAATCTTTAGCGTTCCTTTTCTTTTTGGAAAAGATGAAGACTAAAGACAGAAAAAAATATCCTTCCATCATGTTTAGATAAATTTAAATGTTTTCATGAAAAGGGAGACTAAATGAGAGCTTAGCGATGTAGAATTAATTATGTGTATGTGAATATATACATTGTCTGGCACTTTGTCCAATACAGTCAAGGAAGAAAAGACAGGGACACATTGTTTTGTTGAGCCACAAAACAATACTTTGAAGTGTTCTCTTTGAATCATTTTCCAAATATCATGAATGATTGTTAAGAGAGAGAAGAGTGTGGGAAGATAAATGAAGCAACAAAACAACATTAAGGTACTTCTACTGTGAAGTAGAAGTTTCGGGAACTGACTGTCCCACAAGATCTGCACTTCACTTTTGTCATTTTGCCCTGAGATCAAGTAAAACTTCCTGAAAACAACAAAAATGAAATCAGTAGCAACAACAAAAACAAAAAAATAGTATTAAGCATGTGTCAGGTACTTTGCTAGTTCATATATGCACATTATATTATATGCACATTAATTACTAAAACATTATTCAACAAGAAAATATTTAATTCAGCAAACACTTACTAAGGACCTTCTCTAGGCCATTACAACCTAATGAGAGTGTTACTATTGTTTTTCCCATTTTATGGTTGGATACACTGAATTTTAAAGAGTATAATATTTTGTATAAGGTCATTGCTAAATATGAAGTGGAACTTGACCTGAAATGTTCTTGATGCCTGAGACCAAAGGTAAGTCTCCTCACTGCCTCCCATGATGCCATCTTCAGCTGCTGAGTATGTTTTTCCAACCTCACCTAGGTCTCAGATATACTTCTTGTATTTTTTTGGAAGCCAGCCCAGCCAAACATTCACTGTGACAGTGTAGAAAGGTCAAGGTTTGGGATGTATTTTTTTGCATACCACTTCTCTCAAGCCACTGTTTACAAATTATTGCACAAGGTGCCATGATATTCCCTGACTGCACCAGAGGCAATTTCTTAATAGATCCTGTTCCTACAATAACAGCCATACGTCAGAAAATGAAGGAGTTACGGAATGAGTGGTTTGGGGCCTGTGTTTTTTGGCCTGGCACTGGTGAGAGTGTATAATCTGGATAGATGTTAGCTTTCTAAACAAACATAACCTCTGGTTTCATTAAAGGAGGAAATAAAGTTTAAACTTGTTCTCTTCATTAAAAGCTTTACAAAATTGGCATTTATTGAACTCAAAATGAGCAGTAGCTCTGATGAGTAAAATGATGATAGAAATGATAGAGCTACCAGAGTTATTTTTAAGTCTT
This sequence comes from Mustela nigripes, assembly GCF_022355385.1. Taxonomy (NCBI): domain Eukaryota; kingdom Metazoa; phylum Chordata; class Mammalia; order Carnivora; family Mustelidae; genus Mustela; species Mustela nigripes. Next base: position 184,770,695 of record NC_081557.1, on the reverse strand, counting down.
TACTTTTCTCAATAATCAGGTGGATATTTCACCAGAGTGTGTCCAGAAAATGCAATGAAATATCAAATAAGTTGGGTGTGTCTGTAAAAAAGATTTGGACTACAGCTGAATTTTGACATAAAAGCTATGTTTCATTAATATTCATTAATATTCTTTTGGGAGTCCTTCTTTAACCAGATGCTACCATGTGATAGCTGCTATTTGCATGCCTCAGATCTTTAGACAAAATTTCAAAAATTCATGGAGGCAAAAGAAAGAAATTACTGATATAAGGAAGAACTACAGTTTTATTGATGGTGAACAGCTGCCATTAAGGAATATTGTGAAGCATAGTAGGCCCAGATTGTAACACTTAAAACGTGTTAAACTGTGGGAAAGAAAGCATGGAGTGGAGGTAGGGGGTTAGGAGGGGCAGTACCTGGCTCTATTTGTATTCAGTATAACTCCATCATATTGTAAAAGGACATGAGAAAATGACTTCTTAGCATGAAGCTGCCTTTCATTTTCAAGTACATGATGCAATCTATGACTAGGAAAATATTAGGCCCTTAAAATAAAATAAAATAGTTCATATATGAAAAGACTTTATACAAAAACTAATTGAGGCTCTTTAATTTTAGTTCTACTGGCTTGAAAGACATCATTAATAACTAAAATGAGAAAGAAAATATACTTTTTAAATTTTTTTTATTTTATTCATTTAAATTTGAAATAAATGAAATAAATGAAATTAAATTCATTTAATTTATTCATTGTATTAAAATATGTAGTTTTCTGCACTTTAAAAATTTCCAAAATTATGCTATCACTGTGAAGGCAGTAGTCTAATTAAAAGAAATGCAGAAAAACACATGTGTAATTTCATTGCATTAAAAAATGGCTCTATTCTGTACTTACACTAAGCCAAGATCTAAAGTCTTAAATGATCAGTACAGGGTATTTTCATTTGACTACTATTATTGAAGAACATCTTATGTCCAGATACTGATAAAGACTTAGATTTTTCTCACTGCATTTATGCAGCTAAAATATTTCTGAAAATATGTCTATGGTTTTATAAAATACCTACTTATTAACAAACTATTAATATAATATAATTTAATACAAAACTAAAACTAAGCACTAGTGAAGAACCACTTCTTAATGCTGAAAGAGGGAAAAAAAAAGTGTTGAAAGATCTTAGAACAAACCTTCGTGCTACAAACTCTATGTACATTTCTTTTTTTTTTCTCAATTTCTTTTTTTTTTTTAGTTTTTTATTTTTTATAAACATATATTTTTATCCCCAGGGGTACAGGTCTGTGAATCACCAGGTTTACACACTTCACAGCACTCACCAAAGCACATACCCTCCCCAGTGTCCATAAACCCACTCCCCTTCTCCGAACCCCCCTCCCCGCCAGCAACCCTCAGTTTGTTTTGTGAGATTAAG
>NC_081557.1:184708129-184759263 GCF_022355385.1 Mustela nigripes | reverse complement strand
CAATGAAACAAGATGGGATTGGGAGGGAGACAAACCATAAGTGACTCTTAATCTCACAAAACAAACTGAGGGTTGCTGGCGGGGAGGGGGGTTCGGAGAAGGGGAGTGGGTTTATGGACACTGGGGAGGGTATGTGCTTTGGTGAGTGCTGTGAAGTGTGTAAACCTGGTGATTCACAGACCTGTACCCCTGGGGATAAAAATATATGTTTTTAAAAAATAAAAATTAAAAAAAAAGAAATAAAGCATAAATTATGAAAAAAAAAACGGTGACTTGATCACTACTGTATGGACATATCACACATGGTGCTACAGGGTCTTTCCTCATGTATATCTGGCTTCTCTTCTGGTTGATAGGTTCTGTGACTAAGAACTAGCTAAGATCTGGAACCTGGAGAAACGACTGTGATTTTCCACCGGAGTGGATGACCTTGGTCCTCTGCCTACTCATTTTTAACCTTGTAACTACAAATCTCTGTCCTTTAGCCACACACCACCCTACCCCCAGCTGGCATTACAGCCTTTCTGCCCTATAAGGTAATTTTGCCCTGTTGCTTCTGATAGGTCACTGCTGCCCTAGGCTCCTTTTGTTCTGGAATTGCATTCTCCCTTACCATGAGGGAGCACAGTTCTGCAACAGCCTGTCCCATGTCAGTCCTAGAGAAAGGAAACTGAACTGATGCCCTCCCGCTAACCCATTCAATTATTAATATGATAAACAGAGTCACGTTCATGGCATCAAGGAGCAGAATCAGCTAGTAGATTTTCTGGTCTGCTATAGAGTGCCCACATCTCTGAGCCTTTTTATCCTCTCTTCCACAGTTTGGCATACAATTGTGGCATCTCTACTCTGTTGAATGTGGGTCATCACTTTTTCCCAAGCTTCCCAGAGCCATCTTAGTATGTATTAGGTAGGGCACTTAGGGCAACATGAGTTGCTGTCTTTTATGGCCTTTGCCAGGTTTTAATTCTAAATTATTAGACACTGCCATTACATTGACCAAATCTTCATTTTCTCACTTCTTGGTCTTCCCAGCTCAATTCAGCACTCTCAGGGTGCACTTCCAAGCATATCTGACACCCAGGTCATACAGTCCTCAGACATGTGGTCTCTCTTCTCACTTCAGGCCCAGCACTTCCCCATCTGGGTAATGCTAAGATTCGACCATAATTATCAGTCTGGAACCCAGGAGGAATGCAATCCTTGTGACATCTAGGCCCAGCTGAAGTCTCCTCTGAACAATCTTCCACCAAAGGTTCTCCCATTAAGTGGGGTAGGGCCCTTGTGCATTATGCACACACAGTCATCCACATATCAGTATGAATTAAATATATCACCAGAGCAGATTTGTACCGCTGTAAAATCCTATTCAAAGATAGAGACTAGGAAATCACTTATCTATCCCTATCCCACTGTCACTCTTCTGGATTTCACTGGGGTTGGCTTATTATTGTCTTGGCTCTCTAAATGCAGATGCTATTTGGGGGCAATTTTGGATGTAGTTCAGCAAGGTTTCACACAAATATTGATCACTTCTCTCACTACGCATTTAAAAACCTTTACTAAAACAAAACCTCTGTGCCTTGCCTGGCTCAGGGTCTACCTTTTAGAGTTTCAAGAGCCTTTCTTGGGCAAAAGATGTGTTTTAGCCTTTTTTTTTTTCCCACTTCTACTATGATAATCCTAACCTTATTCAAAGCAGTGTGTTTGTTCTGACTGGCAAGCTGCAGAAATGAAAAAAGTAATACAAAGATAAATATTTTAAGGCATCATCTCATTTTATGTGTATGAGCACATGCACAGGTGCCTATGTGTCTGTCTGAATGCTTATCTCATTAATAACCTGAATTTACTGTAAAATTCTGAAGGGAAAAAGAAAAGATATTAAGCAAAAAGGATATCACCCTAATACAGAAACTTTCCAGATCAATGTGCTAACTTAATTATCCTCTTAGCATGCTTCAAGCTGAAAGTCTGTCTTCCAAAACAAAGGATCAGAAATGTTCTGGCTATCATCACCTTTGATTTGCTGATTCTCTTCCTCTCACATACCCTTTCACATTATGAATCTCTGAGTCACTTCTCAATAACTGCATATTTTAAGGTAATATTTGCAAAAAAGTATAAATTATTTTTTGATATTTCTTTTAAAAATTATAATATGAAATTATTTTGCAGATGATTGACCTAGAGAGCCACTTAGAAAATCATTTAACAAAATGACAGATTATCTGGTATTTATTTAGGACTGTAGTCTTCAAAGGGGTGGGGGGGTACACAGATGATCTCCTGGAGTGCCAGAATTACAAGAAGGTACTAAAGGGTTCTAACATGTAATATACAGTTGATGCAGGTGCACTTACTCTGTCGGTGTGTCAGATAGTTACATGTCACAGTTGAGGGAAATTGGGAGATCCACAAAGACAGATAAAAGTCAGATAAAAGTCCTTCACTCTATTCTTTGTGTTCAGAGTATTGTAGCTTTTATTTTAATTTTTATTTTATTTTTTAAAATATGGAACGCTTCATGAATTTGTGTGTCATCCTTGCACAGGGGCCATGCTATCTTCTCTGTATTGTTCCAATTTTAGTATATGTGCTGCCAAAGTGAGCACCAGAGTATTGTAGTTTATGAGAGGCCCTTGAAGTGGACTTTCAGATTCAATTATTTAAAATAATGAAGTTCTATAATACTTTATATTAGAAAAAAATTGGCACTACCAGGTATTTACCCCAAAGTTACAGATGTAGTGAAAAGAAGGGCCATCTGTACCCCAATGTTTATAGCAGCAATGGCCACAGTCACCAAACTGTGGAAAGAACCAAGATGCCCTTCAACGGAAGAATGGATAAGGAAGATGTGGTCCATATACACTATGGAGTATTATGTCTCCATCAGAAAGGATGAATACCCAACTTTTGTAGCAACATGGATGGGAATGGAAGAGATTATGCTGAGTGAAATAAGTCAAGCAGAGACAGTCAATTATCATATGGTTTCACTTATTTGTGGAGCATAACAAATATCATGGAGGACAAGGGGAGATGGAGAGGAGAAGGGAGTTGAGGGAAATTGGAAGGGGAGGTGAACCATGAGAGACTATGGACTCTGAAAAACAATCTGAGGGTTTTGAAGAGGCGGGGGGGTGGGAGGTTGGGGAAACCAGGTGGTGGGTATTAATGAGGGCACAGATTGCATGGAGCACTGGGTGTGGTGCAAAAACAATGAATACTGTTACACTGAAAAAAAATTTAAAAAAAAAGTGGCAATAAAAATTTGTTCTCCTTGTTTAACCATATAGAGATTCACTGTTTATCTAAAGTCACTTGCCCCCTTCGACCTCCATTGCATAGCTTTGAGTTAATCACACTCCTCTGTGACACAAGTATCATTGGTCCAAAGATGTCCTCTATCTTATTTTATCTATTTACCTTTTTATCTTGGTGCCTTATCATCTATCATAAGGAGCTATTCTGAGCTATTCTAATGCTTTTAATGTAGCATACTATTTTTGGGCAAGTACTCTTATAAAATATATATTACTATTTTGTATTCATGTATTTTCACTTATGTAAATATTAATATATATTTTAATTTTTTTCCTATCCATTTAACCCATCCCTGTGCTTTTAAGGTTTATGCATGTTTGTTTCTAATTGTATATACAGTCTGAGGCCTCTAAGAGCTGCTACAGCATTCTAGAAGGAGCACCCACCATATTCTACTATCAGTAAAAGACATCTAAATTACTTCTGACAATTCTGGACAATTTTATACAGATGACTATTTGTACACATTACCTTTATCTAGAATACAAATCTAGAAGCATTATTGATGTGTCATAGAATAGGCATTTTCTGTATTTAACTAACTATTGCTAGATTATTCTCCAGAATGTCTGAGAGGTGGGAGTCTAAACTCCTAGCAGCAATGCATGGACTCTACCTATAACCTCATACAGCTACTGGTATTTTTAGCTTTCAAGATTTTGCTGAACTGATGGTGTAAATAAATATAATCTATAGATATGTATTTATATATTGTATCTATATATTGACATATAGATTCTATCTATAAATATGGGTTTTATATCTATAACTCGCTACTAATGAGTTTGAAGATATGTTTCATGGGCTTTTTTTACCTTTTACAATCTTCATCTATAAATTGTCTCAAACCCATTATTCTATTAAAATTAAAAATTTTTTCTTCATAGAAAGTTTATATGTTCTTTATTTAGGCTATTTCTGGAATAAATAAATACTGTTGGGTATTTTCCTATGTCAATCTTGTGCCCAGAAACCTTACTAAATTCTCTTATTTTGATTTATTTCTAATGATTCTTTGACTTTTTTGTATAGATGATCATATGCATGAACATGATACAGTTCTTTTTCTCTCCAAGACTCACATCTGTGATTTTTATTTCCATTATTTTTTGTTGTTCTTGTTTGAATATTGACCAAAACCTTGTTCCATGTTTAACGATCCAGTGGTTGAGGCCATCTTTGGCCTCTCTGCTCAGCAGGGAGCCTGCTTCCCCCTCTCTCTCTGCCTGCTTCTCTGCCTACTTGTGATCTCTGTCTGTCAAATAAATAAAAATAAAATCTTTTAAAAAAATAAAACAAATGTGTCTAACATGAAGAGAGAAATTTAAAATGGATACTTGTAAATCTTTTTTGTTGTTTCTTAATTTTTTTATTATTAACATATAATGTATTATTTGTTTCAGGGGAACAGGTCTGAGCTTCATCAGTCCTACACAATACACAGTGCTCACCACAACACGTACCCTCCCCAGTGTCCAAAACCCAGCCACCCCAACCCTCCTACCCCTCTCCACTCCAGCAACCCTTGTTTTTTTTCCTGAGATTAACAGTCTCTTATGGTTTGTCTCCCTCTCTGATTTCATCTGGCTTCATTTTTACCCCTCTCTTCCCTTTGAACCTCTGTTTTGTTTCTTAAATTCCACCTATGAGTGAGATCATATGCAAATTCTTTCTATGATTGACTTATTTTGCTTAGCATAATACTCTCTAGCTCCAATCATGTTGTTGCAAATGGCAAGATTTCAATTTTTGATGGCTGCATAATATTCATTTATATATATATATATAATATGAATGATATATTATCATATATCATATATATTATCATATATATATCATATATATTTATATATATGAATCAATCTTCTTTATCCACTAATCTGTTGATGGACATCTGGGCTCTTTCCATAGTTTGGCTACTGTGGGCATTGCTGCTATAAACATTAGGGTGCAAATGCTCCTTCAGACCACCACATTTGTAATTTGGGGGTAAATATCCAGTAGTCCAATTGCTGGGTCATAGGGTAGCTCTATTTTTGACTTTCTGAAGAACCTCCATACTGTTTTCCAGAGTGGCTGCACACCAGCTTGCATTCCCACCAACAGTGTAAGAGAGTTCTTCTTTCTTTGCATCCTTGCCAACATCTGTCATTTCCTGACTTGTTAATTCTAGCCATTCTGACTGGAGTGAGGGAGTATCTCATTGTGCTTTTGATTTGTTTCAGATTTTAGTTGCCAATAATAACTTAGATGAAAAAATATATTCCCCAGAATAGCCCTTGTGACTTATTTTCAGGCCTTCACTCACCTTTCCTCAGAGTGATTTTCCCACTTTTGAATGAGAAGGGGCATGCATGCCTAAGCCTCTCTCTATTCTTCGTGTATGTCCTTTGGTCAACGGCATACAGATTTAGCAAGAAGACTTGAAGTTCCAGGAGTTAGTTCAACTCAGAAAGATGTAGGAGAAAAAGCTGATTGGATTGCTTAACTCAACTACAATTTAAACTTAGATTTATTAGTAGTAAAATTGACATTTTAATCTTATCAGTATGGATTTTACATTTATATCATAAGTCATTCCACACTTGGTGAGTTAAAAAGAGTATTGTAATTATTTCTTAGGCTCCTCATATCCTCAAAATTCCCATTACGGAAATAAAGAAACATGTATTATGATTGTTAGATTCCCAATGCTATTGCTCAATTAACTGGCTATAAAGACTTAATGATGGCCACAAAAATGGTAGTGAGGGTACATGGTTGATATTTGGCCTTTCGTTTTTGAAATTCATTAAATGCTTCAAAACATCTGTAATCCAGGGGAAAGATAATGAGACAATAGAAGTCTGAAAAAGTAAATAAAGATACCAGATGACCATTTATACCTTCTTATTTATGGATTTATTTTACTTCATTCTATCATCATGCTGCTTTAATGTCTCTGCTAGTAATGGAACTAGTCAATTAGTTCATTTTGTCAGTTTATGAATTCTGACATATGCTGGCCCTTTGCACTGCTCTAGATTTGTGGAGAGCTAAAATTTGTCATAGATAAATTTTCCGTCCTTGTGGTAGGTTAAAAATGGCCAAAGATCTTTTGACACTCCTCCCATGAAGTGGTGGGGTCTTTGTTCCTCACTATAAATTTAGAATTTTTTGATAACAGATGTGTCTCCCAGAACATTCTTTCTTAGAACCCTGAGTCACCAATATTAGCAGTCTGACACTCCCAGGCTGTAAGGAATTCCGAGTTAGCCACATGGAGAGGCCATTGGAGAAGAAAGGAGGAAACTTGGGGACAGATAAAACCAATGTGGCACCATAGAGCCATCTCTATTATCTTCAACTGTTAGAGTTACCTGATTTGAGGCCCCAGACATCCTGGAAAGAGACCCATCATCCTCGCTGTTCTCTGCCTAAATTCTTCACCTTCAAAATCATGAACATAATAAAATAGTTGTTGTTTTATGCTACTCTTTCTAAGGAATTTTGTTTCATAGTAACAGACAATAGATATCAGAACATTCATTGAGTCAGAATCTGTGTATACATATGTACATATATTTGTATATATATACATATACATATGTATGTATATAATGTGTATATATATCTTAAAGGAAATTTCTAAATAAACTTCAATTATCCACTCAATTTTAAAGTTATAATTTATATCATTCATGTACATACTGTTGTAATTTTCAAAGATATTATATTGTCATTGAATTACCTAGTATTCCCCTTTGATAAATATCTGAAATCAAACTGGTATGCCAACTAAAATTAAAGAAAAAGTCAGGCTTCCCAATTCTCCATATGATGGCCTTTCTATCAAACTTCATTGCTTTATTCTTCTTCCATGTTTTATAAATGTCATGCATTTTTAGAGGGGCCAGTCTAAAAGACACTGATCCAGACATTGGATCTGTCTGAAGTCCAGACACTGATTCTGTCTGAAAGTGTTAACCATTTTTGGTCGCCCCTTCTTATTAAAAAAACTATCACCATAAACAATAATGGATTTTACCAGAAAAATTTTTGGAAAAATTAATTTTAATTACATGAGCAATTTACAACTCATTACAACAAAGGATAGTGTTCTGTACAGCATTTATATGAACGTACAGGGGTCACCTGAGTGGCTCAGTGCGCTAAGCCTCTGCCTTCAGCTCAGGTCATGATCCCAGGGTCCTGGGATCAAGCCCCGCATCAGGCTCCCTGCTGGGCGAAGAGCCTGCTTCCCCCTCTCTCTGTGCCTGCCTCTCTGCCTGCTTGTGATCTCTGTCTGTCAAATAAATAAATATATGAACGTACATATTATTTCTAATGCTGAAAGTCCTTACTTGGAAAAAAAACAAAAGCTACATGATTTTAATAGCAGTATCCCAGAAATTTGTGCATCCTTTAACATATCTGTGACAAAAAGAGGAAAAAAACTAAGTTACTAAGAAAGCATACCTAAGTAGAAAATGAGCCAAATGCCTTAATCATGCAGACATTCTCTTCATTTAAAGGTAGAATTATAGAAGCAGGGACTCATGTCCAACAACAACAACAACAACAACAACAACAAGTACATTTGGAGGATTTAATTGTCATCAAGAAGTGACTTTAATTCCAAGTGGGCGAGGACTCTCTTTTCTAAATTGGGCGTGGTGCTAATGAGTAACTCTTCCTCCTGCTACTTGGTTCTGAGTTTCAAAAGATTACCAGGTGTCTTTTACCAGTGTATGGAAAGTAAAGGATTTTTGCCTCAACTAAATGGTACTTTTCCAATCTATTTGTATGAGGGGTTTAAGCATTGAAGTTGCAGACACACTTTAATAGGTGTAACTGGATTTCCAGTTTTAATTTTAAAAAATGCACCTTTTCAGCTGTCCTCTGAACAGTGACTCATGGGGTTTTGATCTGTTAGACTATAAGAATGTAAAGTATCTGGGCTAGCCATTTCTAACTTACTATGTTGTTGCTTTAAGTCGTCCTGCAAACAGACTGTCCATCTATCCTCTTGAGACAGGGAATGCATCCCTCTGTGATTACTCTGCATGGCCACTGAAGGTCACTCTTACTCCATTTTCTTGGTCCAGTTTTGAAACCTGAGTCCAGGTATTACAATCTGTGAAAAACCCATTTTTGCACTAGAAATGGATGCATTTGGGATAGGATTTTGAAAGAGCCGAGAAGTACTGGTTAGCACAACCATTCAGTTCAGGAAGGAAAAGAACCTACCTGTATAAGTCAGAGGTTTGAAACAGATGGTTTGTGTTACCCACATTAACACATTTTTAAGGAAGTTATCAAAATTCATAAAAAGTTAATTTTAAAGTAAACACTGAGCGATGTGAAATTCAAGACCAAATTCTGACCGAGAATGAAAATATCTGATTTAAAGGAGAAATCATTAATTTTTAGGAAGCACATTTAAGACCTCAAATGCTTATTGAGTTAATAAATTATAACTGATCTGATTTGAAGAAAGGGGAAGGGAAAGTTAGAAATAACACTTGCCAATAATTCAACAGGCTAAATCATCTATAAAAATAGAGGCATTACATAGAAGAAGGGTCATTTCCTTTTTGCATGTAAGTGTTTGGGATATTCAGGACATGCCTGTATTTAAAAGTATTGGATTTCTTATATTTGTGAAAGCTCGGCACAATTTACAGGAGACTCATTTCAAATAGCCAGTATAGATACCTCGTCTCACTAGGAGGAAGGGTGACATACATTAAAACAATTAAAGAGTTCTTTAACTTCAAAAACGACAAAAACATTTTTTTTAATAGTAAAATTTCAAGTATTAAGATTATGGAAAATCAAATGCATCATGTTTTTCTGGAATTGTAAGTACTCAGTGATATTTGGCAATATCTAGTAAAAAAGAATGTTTATTCTTCTAAACCTAACAAATTACTTCTAGGATTTACCTAGAAACACTCATTCGTCCAAGGAATTATGTATAATAAGCTACAGTGATAAAAGTAACATGACCTAAAAGGTTGTTATTTAGAGACTAGTTAGATAGTTCTGTACTACAGAATATCATTCATTAGTTTAAAAAAATCCTTGAGGAGCTATAATGGCAAGTTTTTAAAGATGTCTGAGTGATGGGGGCGCCTGGGTGGCTCAGTGGGTTAAAGCCTCTGCTTCGGCTCGGGTCATGATCCCGGGGTCCTGGGATGGAGCCCTGCATCGGGCTCTCTGCTCCGCGGAGAGCCTGCTTCCTCCTCTCTCTCTCTGCCTGCCTCTCTGCCTACTTGTGATCTCTGTCTGTCAAATAAATAAACAAAATCTTTAAAAAAAAAAAAAGATGTCTGAGTGATGAATAACACAATTGCCATTAGATAACTAGAGTTGAATAGTATTTTTAAAATCTCAAAATTAAAATGCTAGTTTGAACCATATGAAATTGTCAGTATTCAGCTATTTTTAATTGGAAAAAAAAAGGCAATTTCATATGGTTCAACCTGTATATAGAAATAAGAAAGTAAACTAATTTTTTTCCATGAGTACCCAGTTAGAAATGTTGATATGAGGGAAACTTTAGGCAGGTAATTTTTTTTTTTTCAAATAGAGTGTACTCATGTATTGTGAAAATAAAAATTATTATGCGACTTTCCTCCCTCAAATTTTAATATTTTAAATCCTCATTTACATTTATATTTATATAATATATGTTATATCATATATGTGTGTGTATGTGTGTTTATATATCATGCCAAGCAAAATATTAGGTAGATGTCAGCCAAAGTCAATCTGCCCTTCAATATAATATGTTAATAAGAGTAGCTGAAGGTACTACTCTTAGTTCTGCAGAAAAGCCAATCCTCTCTCTAAGACGTATCATGCAAATTTATAGGGCTGACTTTACATGGGAATCTCTCACTCAGATTTTAGGATACATGGTATAAGCCCTTCTATATATCATATACCAATAATATATCAACAAATTTTGAACAGAAAAGCAATAGACTTGGCAATTTCCTTACTCACACAACAGTCCCCACAATAACAGACCTTTATAGATGTTTCTGGTAATTTAGGAAGGTAGAGGAGTTGACATCACAGCAGATAATTATGTTTAAAGAATGTATTATACATCCCTTCTCTTAAAAGTTTCCTTTTTTACTTCTGCCCTCACAGGCTCTGACTTACCCACTTATATTTCACCCCTTCTTCCAACCATCCTTTATGAGTTGTCACTAGAGAGCCCAATTACCCATCATTCTATCAGAGCAGTTCAACTCTTGCCAAGATCTTATTTCAAATTCAGCCTGACATTTACTTTTGCTTATCCAAACCTTCCAGGATTCTCTGATGAACAATGCCATCTTATCCTTTAATATTATCTACTCTTTCTAAAATATACTGTGAATTAAGTTGCAGTTTACCTTATCATATTTAACTGGTATATAGATTAAATAAAATCTAGCCTCAATCTTCATCAGTCTCAGAATCTGGGGAAAAAAAGATGAGTCTATAAAAAAAAAAGTTTAAAGGTTAGATAAATTTAGGTAACTCTGAACCGAAATTAGTTAAATGGCTTTTTCTTAACTGCATTTCTGAGAAGGTTGAGAACATTTATTATGTATAGGGATTCTTCAACAGATGGATCTACTCTATATTATTTCAAGCCTCTTTGAAGACAAAACTCAGAGAGTTCTATAAAACCTACAATCGAAAATTGGAAAACACTCAGTTATAGTACAAGGGAAAATATATATATATATTAAACCACGAATATAACACAATGAAGGAAAAAAAATCAGTAATTGCTACAAGGGGTAAAAATCAGAAAAAAGTTTCAAAAAAATAACATTTTAATGTAAAGTAATTTTCTGAGATCTCCCTTGTTCCAATTAATTCTACAAATTGTTGTCAGAATAATCTTCCTAAAGCACAGTTTTAATCATGTTATTTCTGAGTTCAGCACCTATTTCTTACCCTATATTGGACATCACACTTAAGGTTCCTCTCATTCTTTTTTTTTAAGATATATATTTTTAAAGATTTTATTTATTTATTTGAGATAGAGAGAGATTGAGAGAGATAGAGAGAGAGACAACATATAAGTGAGGGGAAGGGTGGAGGGAGAGGGAGAGAGAGAATCCCAGACTACACGCCCAGGGCAGAGCCCTACTTGAAGCGCAATCTCATAATCCTGAGATCATGACCTGAGCTGAAACCAAGAGTCAGATGCTTAAGAAACAAAGCCACCCCAGCACCCCAGGTTTCCTCACATTCTTGTCTTGCTACTTGCTACTACAGTTTCATTTTCCTTCTCCCTCTTATACAGTCCATGAGCTCTACAAACTAAAACTAGTCAGTCCCTCGCATATTATAAGTGTTCAACAAGGTAATCTTTTCAATGAGCCTAAAAAATCACTGTCAGTGGTAACAAATTTATACTGAGCTCGATATTTTTTAAAAGCTTCAACAAATCATATCTTATTTATTGAAAATGATCATACAAAATAGGCAAGGAATTATTACCAACTGTGTGACTGGAATATTCAATATAATTTTGTCTCACTCTGATCCTTAACTTTTATTCAGTGGAGAATAATGCTCCTCTATTCCGGAGTGAAAATTTCAGTTAGTCACAAGGCTTTTCTGTTGATTTTAATAAGACGCCTTATGGCCACAAAGGACAACTACAGTTTAGTACATAGTACCACTCCAAATTTAACCTAGCATTTAATTTCTTTTGCAGCTGAAATCAGCCTTGGGCTAGAAGCCAACAAAGAAGAGACCACAAGCCTTCTGCTTCAAAATGCTCATCTGTCCCCTCTGCTACTCCGCCGTGCTGTTTCAGTCCTATCTAAAGTGGTCAGGAGGAAGAGAAGAAGGTGAGGGTAGTAGGACACTTCTCATTTCACACTGAAGACTTCATATTATCTAGGCTTGGCAAAATATTAAAAAGGATTCTCTCTCTTCCCCAGACTCTTATTCTGAATCTAGCAGGATCCTGGAAGATGCGACTATTTCCTCTGACTGGCCTACTGGGACTCTTTTCTCATCCCTGGGTTTCTAGAAGTAACCAGATAGTGTCTTTCTCCTGAGATTTCTTCCTTCTTCCAGCCCTGTTGAACAGGGCCCCAAATTACCTTTCAGTCTTGCATGGCCCACTTCTAGATAGAGGAGACATTTTGGAATTGCTTGCCCAGTGAAATTGAACCAACTCTGGGCATGTAGGTTTCCCCTACACCTAAGCTCCCCCCACCACACAAGCAGTTTGTCAGCCTTTCAATTGTTGTCAAGATTTCCTGGACAAAAGATGGATCCAGTTCAGATTTCTTCCTGTCTTGCTTCTGAGCTCTCTTTTTCTCCACCCTCTGGGCTTTCTTCTATTTTCTAGTAGGTAAAGAGAGTCAGTAGTCAGATTCTTGGTTATTTCATATGAAAATTTTCATATGCAGATTTATCTCACATATTGACAGGTAATATATGGGACCTCAGTGGAAATTTAAAAAGGAATCATCATCATCATCATCATCATCATCATCATCATCTCACTGCCCTCCCACCCAGGCTGACACATGAAAACCAACCAACCAAACAGACAAACCGAAGTTGGTGTTCTAGACCTTACCAAGTATGTCACGGGTTATTTTTTTATTTTTATTTTTTTTTTAGAAAAAAAAATGGCTGCTTTTATCCTGATACCCAGGAGAGAGGGAGTGCTGCTGCCTGGGAGGAATTAACAGGGCAAATTATACGGTGGCCCTGAGGGCACAGGGACCAGTCCATCCCTGGGTTTTGGCACTGTGTAGGCCCTGACAATGACTAAGATCAGACCACCCAACATTCAGACGGGTAGAAAAGCTTACAACACCTTTATTTTTTTTTTTTTTTAATTTTATTTATTTATTTGACAGAGAGAGAGAGATCACAAGCAGACAGAAAGGCAGGCAGAGAGAGAGGAGGAAGCAGGCTCCCCGCTGAGCAGAGAGCCCGATGTGGGGCTCGATCCCAGGACCCTGGGATCATGACCCGAGCCGAAGGCAGAGGCTTAACCCACTGAACCACCCAGGCGCCCCGCTTACAACACCTTTAATTTGATTTAGAGAAGTAAACGAAGGTGACGTTTGTTTACTCAAGTGTTTTGGTGTCAAATTTATAATGGCTCCACAGAGATAAACCCAGGCCTCCTGCCTCCTTCTCCTATATTTTTCCCAGCACAGCATGGTTCAACACCCAAATAAAAAGGCATATACATCCTGTGTGGCACTTTATAGAAATGGATATAGTGTGGGTTATTTTTAATCTATGGTGTAGGCATTTTACCTCTTTTGCAATTAAACAGGAAATGTGATGAAAACTCATTAAGTTAAAAAAAGTTATATTTATGTTTTTAAATCAATTAAGACTTTCCAAAAGTGAGAATCATGACCTAAACAAGTGGACATATGACTTATTGCTGTGCATGCTAAGAGTATTTGCTGGCTTATTTGCTAAGGAGCATTACAGAACCTCTACACTGGATAGGAATGAGATATGTTAAAGCGGAAATTAACTTGTAAGGAGAATATAGTCATCTTCCTATTATGTTTACTCCAATAGCTCCCATTAAAACAGTGTTGCTATTAATTTCAAGTGGAAAATATTGATGCATATCCCAATATTTACATATCAGAACTCGGTTCCTAGAATGTCCATTGTTGACGTTTCTATTCAGTATTCACCACGTATGGGATGCAGTTCATAAAAGTTTCTCATGTAAGTATAATGTCTGTCCCCAAAAGGAAATCAGTCTGCTGAAAATTAGAGCTCTTTTCCCAAATGACATTTATTTAATGAAACACTCTAATTCCTCACAATTTTCCCTGAAAGGAAATAGCCAACAACAAAACAACAAAAATGGCAGAAGATTCACCAGAATCCAGAACACAAGTAATCTGTACTTCTACCTGTAATTTAGAATTTTAGTTGCCTTCTCTATGCAGTTCAACTTAATAGAGACTATTGTTTCAAACTTTCCCTTACACAGAGGTTTTGTTTCAAAAGGTAAAAAAGGACTTTTCTAAATAGGTGTGATCACAACTAAATATTTTCAAAATATTTAATCCAATATTTAAATAAATAAATGTTTCCATTTCATAATCATTGGTACCTAAAACATCCATGTCAAGTTGAAGATTTATAAGATTACCACAACTTCCAATATTTGCTTTTTACCAGTGATTTTCTCTACCCAGTCTTGCATATCCTTTCCCCATACCAAAATAATTCTATAATCCTGAGTGTAAGATGTCATTTATTAATGATATTCTTTCTTAATGACATTAATGCTGTCATTTTCTCAAGGATCTTACTTATTTCTTAGAATTTTTATTATTTCTATCCTGACCAATCAAGTTAACATTGAAAATATGATGTAATGAAGTATTTGAGTCAATCAGAAATATAACAAAACAGAATGTGTGCTGGTAAAAAATGGCTGTTTTTCAGTAAGAACTGCCATGAAATTTATCTTCATAAAATCCTCACTGACTATAAAAAGAACTATGAATGTTAGCAGAAACAAACTAAAGAATCTCTAAAAGGCCTCATATGAAAGTCCTCTGATTTTTAACAAAAACAACTCTGTAGTAAGTGGATAGGAAAACATAAGATGTTATAAAAAAATGTGCTTCAATTGCATATTTATATAGAGAAAAAGTACCTTGACATTTACTTCATGTCACAGACAAAAGTCATATTGCAAGGTGTATAAAAGATGTAAATGTGGAAAGGAAAACTTGGTTTTTAGAGTGGTGCAGTCCCATATAATAGCTATGAGCTAGTGATTCTTGAAAAACAATTTGCAAAATCAATTCCTCAGTCACACTAGTTCACATTTTAGGTGCTCAGCATAATAAGTATATGTGGCTAGTAACTACTATATTGCAAGGTTAAGAAATAGGACATTTTAATCATCACAGAAAGTTCTATCAGACAGTGCTGTTTTAGAGAAAAACACAGGATAACATCTTAGTGAACTTGTAAGTCACTTTGTAGGCAACAATCGGTTTAATAGGATACTAAGTGTTAACTATAAAGAAAAATATATATACAAATAGCAAATTAAAATAGACATTTCATTTCTGTTTATATACTTTCATAAAACTATAAAAGTGAAAAGAATTTTAGGGCTGTTTAACTGTAAAACTATCATTATATAAATGGACATCTTTAATTTAATTTGACATGTGAGACATTTTACATAAATTAATTTGCTGTTAGATTTAAGAGGAGACAGTTATAGATCCAGGTCCAGTTCTATTTCAATATTTTTTCATACTTTTTAAAAATTGAAGTATAATTAATAGAGTGTTATATTAATTTCAGGTGTACAATATAATGACTCAACAATTCTATATACTGCTCACTGCCCATCAAGATAAGTGTACTCTCAATGCCTTTCACCTATTGCATCTATTCCCCACCTACCTCCTCTCTAGCAACCACCAGTTTGTTCCCTGTATTTAAGAGTCAGGCTTTTCCTGTTTGTCTCTTCTTTTTTTTTTTCTTTGTTTGTTCATTTGATTTGTTTCTTAAATTCCACATATGAGTAAAATCATACAGTCTTTGTCTTTTTTCTGATTTATTTCACATAACATTATTCCCTCTAGATGCATCCATGTTGTTGCAAATGGCAAGATCTCATTCTTTTTTATGGCTGAGTAATTTTCCACTATATAGAATTTTATATGCACACGTGCATGCACACACACACACACACACACACACACATCCTCTTTATTCATTCCTCTTTTGATGGATGCCTGGGTTGTTTCCATATTTTGGTTATTATAAATAATGCTGCAATAAACATCAATATTTCTTGATATGAATTTCACTGGTACTACTGTAGAGAATGAGTACTCCATAATTATATTATTCAATAAATTAATAAACTCAAGCATTTGTCTACTAGTTTAGGATAATCATTATCTAGGCCCTGGCAAGATCCTTCCCAAGTTTATATCATCTTATTAAGTAGCACTACATTCATTTCATTGGTTGCTAAATTAAAAATCTAGTAGCTAACTGTGATTCTTTTTTTCCCTTTACACACACATTTAATTCATTTCTGGTTATCCTTAAGGGCATTGCTCAAATTCACTACCATGTTTATATATCAATAGAAAATTTTCTGAAGTAACAATCCAGACTAAAGGATTCATTGGTTCAGCAAAATTTGTTTTTCCCTCAGGCCCTTTACTGATAGTCCTATAATGAAAAACAAGAGAAGATGGTAAGAAGCCAAAGTCTCAAACATTTCAAACAGACATTTCAAAGTTCACTTTGTGCCATATTGTTCTTACCATGCTTAATCTTTTACCACTCACTTGGAAGTGAATTTATTTTGTTCAAAGAGGTTGCTCAGATGTCTTTCTGCTTGGTTTTCAGCAATATAGAGAGACTGAGATGAATAAAACTCATGGGAGAGCACATCAGAGAAAGGACTCAAAGCAGTAGTCTGCGGAAGCTCTTCACCCTGGGACAAGATGAGAGGAGAGAGAGCCAAGCTGAACAAGAATCACACATCATTTTGTGATGGAACCTCAGAAAGATGTGTTCCGGGGTGGTTGCAGCATCATGCAGAGTCTGGCACAACTTCTGAGGAGATTTCATCAGGATATCACTGCTGCTGGTTTTGAATGCCATTAAATATCTGAGGTCACTCTTTGGCATCAGAACAAAATACTTTGACTCTTTGGTTTTTGCCATTGTCTTTTCTCAGCAGTAGAATGGAATAATTTACTATTTATCTGATTATCTAATATCAATCATAATAGTACTAGTATCCAATAGTACTAGTAGCCAATATATAGCCAATAGCACTAGTAGCCCATATTAACTATTAACCAATAAGCAACTAGTAGTTGATTACTATATGCCGGGGACTGTTCAGTGTGCTTCATGTGCACTCAACACCACCTTCTCCTAACAATGCCAGGAAGCAGGTACTATAATTGTCTCATTTTATGGATATAAAGACAGAAACATAAGGGGAGTTAAGTAATTTGTCCTAAATGACACAATCAATGAGTGAAGAACAGAATGTGGTTTAGACTTCAGAATCTGTGATCTTAACCATTATAGGGGTTTAAACGGAAGGGCCTTGAGAGGCCAGGAAGGTAATGATGGGAGTTGACTTGGACTGGCAAAGTCTGAAGTCTTAGGTAGAGTATTGTGGGAATCTCTGGCAAATTGGCAAGGTTTGGGCCAACTCACCAACAAATCATACCAGTAGCTGTATTTACTAAAGTGAAAATAATGTCAAGAGCTTAACTTCATCTAAGTTGCTAAGCTACAGATACAGATACAAACCTCTCTTTTCCATGTTCCCTAAAAAGTTATTACCCCTCCTTACTTCTGCTCTTAATGAAGTTCTAAATATTTTGGAGGCTCAGCTGCACAGTTTCTGCAAGCTCTAGAGATCCTGGATTTAGTGTGAACTATATTCTAGCTCCTTTGTATGTGCTATATTCTCTCTTGTAAGCTTTGAGAATTTTCTATTTTTCTTTGATAATCTTAAATCTCACTATACTGTATCCAGACATAGGTTTTCTTCCTTATCTTTCCTCTATGACATATCATAGACCCTTTAAATCTGAGGTTTTTACCCCTTTATTAATTCTGAGAAATGTTCCTCTATTACTTCTTCAAATATTTCCTCCTCTTGATTTTTGTCTTTCTTTCCAAAAATACTATTTACAATGTCTCGTTTATGGTCTTCTCCCACATATCACTTAACTCTTTTTTAAGTTTTCTATTTATTTATCCTTTTCTGATTTCTTCCAGAATGTTCTTAAACTAAACTTCCAATTCTGTACTTTATGGATTATTTATACCAACTATTGCATTATTTATTTAATCTATTATACCTTTCACACATATTTCTGCTTGGTTCTTCTTATAGTCTCTTAACGATGTTTCATATTTTAAATAACTTTTGTTATTTTTTCTAGTTATGATGCTGAATTATATTATTTGGTCATTTATTCTACTTTCTCTGTTTCCACTGGAATATGAATCCTAATTTATCTACAGTTTTGAAATATTTGTGCTCTGAAAATCTTCTTCTCCCTCTCTCCCTCTCTCTGTGTGCCTGTGAGATCATATCCCCTGGGATTATTGGATAATCTATCTGGAAATGCATAAGGGAGAAAGGAGGTGGATCTTGCCGTCCCTGCTAACTCAGCATTTTGGCAGAAATTGGAACTGAAACCTCTCTTCTACTTTTTTCTATTTTATTTTCCAGATATGATAGAGAACATATGCCCTGACCACAAAGCAATAAATTTATAAGTTAATAATAAAAAATATAAATAAAATTAACCTATACTCGGAAATTTTTTTTTTAATTGCTGAATAATTCAGAAGTTAGAAAGAAATCAAAGGAGCGCCTGCGTGACTCAGTGGGTTAAATCCTCTGCCTTCGCCTCAGGTCATGATCCCAGGGTCCTGGGATCTAGCCCAGCATCAGGCTCTCTGATCAGCAGGGAGCCTGCTTCCTCCTCTCTTTCTGCCTGCCTCTCTTCCTACTTGTGATCTCTGTCAAGTAAATAAATAAAATCTTAAAAAAGAAAAAAAGAAAGAAATTAAAAAGGAAGATTTAAAAGAGCTAGAACTACATGATAAAAAACACTACATATCAAAAAGTGTAAGGCAGCATAAGCCATGATTTAAAGGAATATTATTCTTTTAAATGTACATATTAAAAAATAAGGAAGGCTGTAAAAGAATGAGATAAGGTTCTAACTTTTCAATTCAGAAACTATGCAAAATACAGTAAAAAGAAAAAACAGCATAAATTGTAAAATTGAAAATAAAGATATAGCAGAGTATCAAAAATATAGTCAAGTAGGGGTGATGTGAGCAAGATGGCAGAGTAAGAATCCCCAGACTTTCCTTCTTCCCACAGAGAAAAAAATTTAATAGTAATACATAGACTGATTCCTCAACAGATATAGGATATCATTTTTGAAAATTTATCTAAGGTGGGCAAATACTTTGAAAGCTGTAACTTACCACAGCAGATTCAAGAAGAAATTAAAAGCTTAAGAAGTCTTGGAAATACTAAAGAATAAAAGTAATAGTTAAACAAAAATATCCTCCAAACAAAGCTTAAGGCACAAGTAGTCTCATTGGCTATTTTATTAAACTTCCAAAAAATGGATAATCACGAACTTGGAAAATTCTAAGACTATACTCCTAGAATAAAAGTGCCTTGCATAGACAGATAACTAGTAAAACCAAAAGTGGCTTTAATCATATTTAGTTGATCCATATCCAATCAACCTGTGTCAGAAATGCAACCAATAAGCAACTACCTTACACTTTGAAATTCAGTCAATTGGCAACAAACTCACTCTAAGTCACACTTTTAAAACTCACATTAATTTACTTCCACCTGTGTGATCAACAACAACAAAAATTACACATAGGTAGCCAATAGAAAACATATTTCAAAGATTAATAGCAATCTATTCCTGTCTCTGTAACCAATATAAACCTCTCTTTAAGAATAATAACTCACTTCTGCTCCTATGCCCAACACAACACAAAACACACTCTTTGCCAAAATCTTACATATGTAGCAGTTTACTTTTTTCAACAAGACTTCTCCCATAGCCCTTCAGTTGTAACATTCTGTAGAACCCTCAAACCAATAAGTTTGTTGACCAGATACCCTGTGCTCACATACCTTGTCTTTCAAATTTGCTGCCGGAAGAGCTTGATTAAAAATGAACACTCTTTTTGTAATGTTGTTCCTAACATTTTTTTTAAACTAGCATTTATAACCAAAAGGTTTTCATATAAGGCAACTAGGTCCAAATCATGGTATATGACAATTAGAACTTTTGGTTTGGAGGGACATCATATGGTAAAGAAAATTAGATAAAGGCCTTTGTACAAAGTCATTATTTTTTGTTGCAGCATCTGAAAAAATTTTTTTAGTTAAGCTGATTATCCTTTTCTTCCCTTTTGTTTGACTCTTTGTATATAGTCTAGTCTCATGTGTTTTTATTTTGTGCTGGATTGTCTTGTGTTGAATATATAAGAGAGTGCTTCATAGGGGAGCTAGGAAAAACATGCTAGCAGATCATTAATCTTAACAGGCTGCAATGACTGAAGTCTGTAAGCAAGGATGCCTCACAGAGAAGAAAAACAAATCCATGGAGATATTCAGGATTTGGCCCCAAATTCTAAAAAGAGACAGTGGAAAGAATCAAGTTGTAAAATGCATGAGATTAAGATAACACTAGATAGTTCCAAATTGGCGCTGGGTAAACACTTCTATGAGGCAAACCATCATATTTGGGACACACTGGTTTTTGTAGTAAACAAACACTAAAAAGACATCTTTTTTAGGATAGCAAAGGATATGTCTGATTAATGCCTCATCTGTAACTTTATTTCCTTGACCAGGTCTGGGAAATCTTCCAGAGAGCCTTCCAAACCCTTTTTATACTATTTTAGTTATATATACCTGTTTCCTCATAGTCCTCTAATGTTAGCTGACAACTGTTGTCCAGGATCTTAAATGATTCTACATAACCTTTGTCCCAATAGATGATACAACAAATGATTCAGGCCAAAAACAGGATAAAATCATGCTGACTGAAACTCAATGGAAAATCCGACTTCAGACAAAAGAGGATTTTTCCAAAAAGAATTAGTAAAATTGGTGGAAAGCTGGAGTCCTTGCTGGTCTCATAGATAGCTCTGGTTGATGGGGAAAAGGAAAAAAAAAAAAAAAAAAGAGGACCCTGAGAATTTTATAAGCTCCCATTCTATCAAGAAACTGTTGATTATTCTATAGCCAGGTGTATAGTAGTATAATGAATTATGTATATTTGGGTTTTGCCCTGTGTTCTTGGCACAGAGCTTCAAAATCCTTTGGAGTGTTGATGGAAGTGTATTTTCTAACTCATAATAAGCCCATCTTGACAATAAGTTTATGGTAGCAAGGTGACTCATGTAAGACCCACAGAAAATCTCAACGAAATGTCTGGCCAAACACTGAAACTTTCAGGCCTACCTCCCAATCTCTGGGGAGAGAAGAGGAGCTAGAGATTCAATTTAATTACACGGCCAATAATTTAATCCATACGTATGTGATGAGGCCTCAATAAATACTCTTGAACAAGAAGGTTCAGAAAGTGTCAAGACTGGTGAACACATTGATGTTTGCGGAGGGTGGTTTGTCTGTATGTATTTCAGGAGCAAAAAACACAAAAGCAATCTTGTGGGACTGAAATCTTCAATCTATTGGATTTTTGAGGGAACTCTGAGTAATCACTTTCAGAATTGAATTGAGTTGTAGAGCATCTAGTTGGTCTCAGAGAATAGTAGAAGAAGGGGTTTTAAACCTGTAACCGATGACAATTTCTATGACCACACCTTTGAAAGCAGCCAATGTTCAGGGTACTCTCTCCAAATTATGCTTCTAAGACCATTATTATCCAACTCCCACCACTGTAACCAATACAAACCATGCTTCTGTAACATTATCACCCCTCTCCTGTCCCTGTATCCATCATAACCCAATGCAGATCTTCCCCCCAAACCACATGTCATCAGCTTTTTGCTTTTAATATGTCTATACCTGACCAATGTAGTTCTCTGTTAGTTAAAGAAAGCATAAATTAAGCTTTTCGGTTAGAAGTATGGAGTGATGATCTGATGTTTTGACACATACATAAACTCTTTCATAAATGGTAGAAGAAGGAACACTCCTCACCTTACTCTGAGAATATCAGTATAATCTTTAAAACACTCTGGAAATGATAATACAAAAAAGGAACTTCACAGACCTATTTATCTAATGACTAGAGATCAAAACTCCAAAAGAAAATGTTAGCAAATCTAATAATGTTTTGCTATAAATACAGCAGAATACAGCAGAATAAGAAAACACATCATGGCTAAGTTCAGTTTGTCTCAGGTGTGTAAATATAGCTCCATATTAGCATTAACAGATTGCATCATATCAACAAATACAGAAAAGCCTTTGATAATAATGTGAAAGTACACCTAAAATTTGAATTTTTTTTGTAAATTAGGAATAAGAGGCAAATTCTTCAACATAATAAAACCATTTATGAAAAACTTACTGCAATATGATTCCAAATGAGGAAATTTAAGAAGCTTTCCATTTAAAATTAGAACAAACAAGTTATTCCTATCATCAATTCTACTCAATACTATATTTTAGCTCAAAATGCAGAAGACAAGAGCATTATTATCTAAGGAATTAAAAGGAGAAAATAAAATTGTTGTAACTAGTAAATGATGTAATTTTTTACATAGAAAATCCAAATAAACTACAGATAAACTCCTAGAAATAATGGGAAAGTTTAGAAAGGTGGATGGATATAATATTAATATATAAAAATCATTTGTTTTCCACATACTAGTCATCAGCTGAGATCATTAATAAATATTTTTGTGATGATGACTATGCAATATCTAGACTGTAGGCTAAAATGAATGGCATTGAAATTTAAAAACCAACTTCCAATTCTATATTGTTATTATTTAAATTAGGTGGGCTGTGTTGTTGTGACTACTTACTGCTTATAAAGCAAAACTAAGAAGAGGAATGATTCTACCTATGGGTAGTACACATCAATAGGTCAATAAATCATTTAAAATGTATTTCATCTCATTTAGAAATATATTTCTAATGATATTTTATGTTTAATATCATATATCATATATTAATGCTAGTTTTGTTTAATTGTATGCTATTATATTTATAAAAATAAGTCAAATGATAACTCTAACCACTCTAGTAAACTCAATTGCCATTCACTCTTTTCTTTGCCCAGGGGGACCCCCACTCTCTGTGCTCTAATTGCTTCTGCTGTGGCTTGGAAAATGCCTCAGGCAGAAAGCCAAGGTGAACTTGGAGGTCACTTCATATGTTTCCTCTCTTTCAAGGATCACAGCCCTGTGCTATTTGGGGTCCAATGCTTAAAAACAGTTGCTTCATATATTTTATCCAAATTTATAGTTATTTGCTTAAAGGTAAGTTGATACGAGTTACTCCCTCCTGGCTGCAAATACAAATTAAGAGTAATGTTTTAACATGCCACTTTTTATAACATTCTAAAAACTACATCCTTTGCAAATATTTAATTTGTGATGAAAAATTTTAGGTATGGACTTAATATACAAGTGTTGGAGTGGGTTGCAGAGATTAAGAGAAGGATTATGAAATTAATATGTACATTTTTATTTGTGATGCTTATAGACAAAATCAGTAGGTTGTAGGCTATGAGGTTCTAAAAATTGGAAGAGAAGTCCCATGCTAGAAATTGATATTTGGAGTTGTTGGCATACAATCTCATTTTTGAGTTCTTGAGTAGATGAAATCACCTAATAGACACAGTATATTAAGGAAGAAGAAAAGTACCTAGAAACTAGTTCTGAGAAGCTCCAGTATTTAATTGTTACTTGAAGAGGAGGAACCAGAGAAAAGACAAGAAATAAGGAGAAAAGAATATAGGAAAGAAAATATGAAAATGTAATTTGCAAAGGCCAGAGAAAAATTATATGAGAAAGATGAGTGGTCCACATATTAAAAGTGCAATGAGATTAAGTAAGATAGACTGGAAGGAGACTGCTGGACCTAACAGGGTGAGATCATCTTAAGTATATTTACATTGTGATGCTAAGTTTTCAGAGGGAAGTGTGGAGACTCAGAAAGGATAGTGCCATGTGCAAGATAGCTTAATGGCACAACAGGATGTGGTCCAAAGCACACAAAACAAGATTAGCCTTAGGTAGGAGAGCTTTGGCAAAACTCCTTCTAGAGGAATTGAGAACAGCTTTCTTTAACCTTCTCTAATCCACTCACATGCCTAGATAGAACCAAGAGCACTCTTAACATCAAGAACATATTTTTTTTTAACAAAGAGGGAACCAACCCATTTTTTTTTTAAGATTTTATTTATTTATTTGACAGAGAGAGATCACAAGTAGGCAGAGAGGCAGGCAGAGAGGAGGAAGCAGGCTCCCCGCTGAGCAGAGAGCCCGATGTGGGACTCGATCCCAGGACTCCGAGACCATGACCTGAGCCGAAAGCAGCGGCTTAACCCACTGAGCCACCCAGGCGCCCCACCAACCCATTTTTTAAGGCAAAAAGGATGTGGCATCACTATCCACTCCTCCTGTTTTCCCACCCTGGTTCCAGGGCAGGATGTTTTAATAGTTTGGAAATTCATTCCCTGGTGGTTTTGCTTGAAATAAGATGCCACGTTGGTAACCATCCTGAACTGTGACTTCACCACACTGGTTTTTATTTTTTGTTTTGTGTATTTGTTGGTTTGTTTTTTGCCAGGTTTCTGTTCAGAAAAATTCACAAGGGTCAAGTTGGATTGGAGGGTATAGTTCAAATAAGAATAAAGTGCCAACTATAGCAGTCTCATTGTTACACAATAGTTCCCCTTATCCATGAGGAGTGTATTCCAAGATCCCCAGTGGGTGCCTAAAACTGTAGATAGCATTGAATCCTATATATACTACAGTTTTTTTTTCTCTATACATACATATCTATGACTAAGTTTAATTTATAAATTAAGCACAGTGATTAACAATAATAACTACTAGTAAAAAAGAACAATTATAACAATATACTGTAATAAAAGTTATGTGAGTGTGGTCTTTTTGTTCCTCTCAAAGTATCTTATTGTACTGTCGTCATCCTTCTTGTGATGATGTTGACATGATAAAACACCTATGTGAGGAAACGAAGTGAGGTGAATAAGGTAGGCATTGTGACACAGTATTAAGTACTATTAATCTGCTGACTTTTGTCAGAAGGAAGATCATCTTCCAGATCATGTTGACCATAGGTAAATTAAATCATGGGAAGTGAAATCGTGGATATGGATATCTACTCTAGTACTTTTTTGTAAAGGTCTCATCCTCTGTTTCTCCTGCAAGCTCATGCACTTTAGAGAAAGTTATGCTTTCCAATAGTTCCATCTCTCTCAAGACTGTGATATTAGAAGCAAAAGCTCAGTTCTCATGGACTAATTTCCCACTCAAAGAAGCAAAGAGAACATGGAATCAACAGGTTTATCTTGCTTAAGAAGACAAAACTTAAACAAAAGCAAGGATAAACCATTGTGCCAGATATGTTTAGGATTCATTTATTACCTCCGATGTATTTTATTTATTTATTTATTTATTTATTTATTTTAAAGATTTTATTTATTTATTTGTCAGAGATAGAGGGAGAGAGAGGGAGTGAGCACAGGCAGACAGAGAGGCAGGAAGAGGCAGAGGGAGAAGCAGGCTCCCTGCCGAGCAAGGAGCCCGATATGGGACCTGAGCCGAAGGCAGCTGCTTAACCAACTGAGCCACCCAGGTGTCCCACCTCCAATGTATTTTAAATCAAACTTGTGACTTATGTGTTCTTACCATGGAGAAATATTCATAAATGATATTTTATGTAAAAATAATGTAGATTTATACATTTGGTGATGGAAAGTTTAAGTGTGTATCACTTTAAGGTTATTCTTTTCTTTATGAAGTAGTAAGGAAGATAATTTGCTAAGAAAATTGATCAAAATAATTTTAGATATAGTGCTAAAGCTGAAGAGAAAGGGATGAATTTAAAAGGTACTGTCCAAAATTAAGAGAGACATGACTAGAAAAACAGTGAGAAACTAGGCGACATTGTTGATTATTAAGTTATATTGGTACCAATCTTCTGTCTGCTATATTTTCCCCTGGAGGTGGTCAGCAGACTGCATTTAGTAAGAGAGCAAGTAGATAGTTGGAATCACAAAATTTAGGATATTTCCAGGTAAAATTAATAAAAAGATTTACTGACAATGTCATTCAAGATATTGACCAGAAATTAATAAAGAAAGGCCTTCTAAACTTGGAGTAAATTGAATGGCCAAGAAAACTATGAAATGACAGGCAGGCAAGCAGGAAAAATGGAAGAATATTCAAGAGATTGTATTCAGTGCATGGGTGTCAAGAACTGTGAAGGCTTGAGATTTTTACCCTACGTGCAAGATAATCAATTGTCTTGCCACATTTCATGGATGTAGGTAGAAGACACATCCTTAGTTCAGAGACACATGATGGTTTATTATTCAAAGGAACAAAATTAGCAAGAATAGAATCAATTTTTCACTGGTTCTCCAGGTCCCAATTTCCACAGGGAAACACAAAGGGCCAGATGACAGCTGTACCTGCAGTGGATTGATTAGACAAAAGGAAACTTGAGTTTAGGGAACCCAAATGTTGCGCAATGGTCAGTGAGCATGCCTACATTTGCTCTGTAGAAGATATTATATTTATTACACTGGATAGTAAAAACCACTCTCCTTTGCTCTGGAGGAGATGCTCTCTATCTTTCAAGGTTGTAAGCAAACATGCCCCTTGTTATGGAGGGAGTATTTCTATATGTGAGACAATTCTCTATATATCCTTTCATTTAAAGATACTTAGAACAAAGGGCAATCCATACCTCACTTTTTTTTTTCAAGACTTATTTATTTATTTGAGAGAGAAAGAGAGAGATGGGGCATGGGATGAGGGTTTGGGGGACAGTAGAGAGAGAGGAAGAGAAGCAGAATCCCTGCTGAACACAGAGCCCTACCCTGGGTGGGTTCAATCCCAGGAGACTGAGATCATTAACTGAGCAGAAATCCAGAGTCAGATTCTTAACCAAATGAGCCATCCAGGTGCCCCATTACCTCACTTTCAAGTGTACAGAAGTGTGAGACAACCATGGAGACTTGTCTTCTGACAGTAGACCTCTATTTTGTGGATTTTGTGAGAGAAATAATTTCAGGTGATACAATTTTGTGGCTTTGGTTTTGAGAGTTCATGGCTAAGAAGGTAAATAAACCAACAGTGGGATGTGCTGCTATTTAGAATATGGAAATTTCATGGGATGATGGCAAAGATTTCAGTTGAAAGGAGAATAGGAGTTAAAGCCTTTAATGTGAAGTATAGGATAAAATGTAGAATAATGTATCACACATAATATGTTCATAAGTATAGGACATGTAACACATAAACAGCAAGGGATAAAAAGAGAATGTCTTATAGCTAAATGGTCTATAGCCTCTAACAGAGATTTGAGAGAATAAATATAATTGACAACATGAAGAAAATGGTTTCTACACTAAGAACGTTGAAAGATGAAGGCAAGGAAAATTTCTTTTTGAAATGTAATTATTGTCTTAATTCTCAAGTACTAGTAGATAATTCCAATAAAACCCATTACAGATAGTCACTGGGGAGCTTGATGGCACTTAGCACATCATCTGATGTCAGAAAACAAAGATATATTCTGTTGAAATGCCCCTGCAACAACGACTAAAAGACATTCCAAATCTATCCAACTCTAAAGTTCTTCTGGAACGTTTCTGTGTTGTAATCAGTTATTCTCTGTGTACTGTTAGAAAGAAGAATAATTCATCATTTATTCCCTCATAAAATATTAGGATTAGATCACAATAATGGACCAATGTCTTTTATTTGTTAAGACCCAAGTCTTTAGATTTGGGAGAACAAACTTCATCATTTAATCTCATTTAACCTAGGAAATGAATTAAAGTCTCTACATTTGGTTTCTTTATCTATAACAGGGGATACTGACAGGAAGATGATTATGAAGATGATGATGAAAATAATAATGGGAAGAAGAGGATGAGGAGGAGAAAAAGGAGAAGGAGAAGAATTAGGAGGAGGAGGAGAAGATGAAGAAAGAACAAGAACAAGAACAAGAACAAGGGGAGGAGGAGGAGGAGGAAGAGGAAGAAGAAGAAGGGGAAGAAGAAGAAGAAGAAGAAGAAGAAGAAGAAGAAGAAGAAGAAGAAGGAGGAGGAGGAGGAGGAGAAGAATAATAATTAGGAGGAGGAGAAAGAAGGGGAGGGGGAGTGGTGGAGGAAGAGGAGCAGGAAGAAGATTGTTTCAGAGTTAAATGAGATAAAATATAAAGATCCCAATAACTAGAAAATAATCCATAAATGATCATTATTATCACTCTTTTCATTTTATTACTATGCTGATAGAAATTTCATCTTGTCAACAGATGGACATAAACCAACTACTTGAATCAGAAATTAGGTATTTGTCTCTAAGTAATTTTTTTTCAAAGATTTTATTTATTTATTTAACATAGAGAGAGATCACAAGTTGTCAGAGAGGCAGGCAGAAGGAGAGGGAGAAGCAGGCCCCCCAGTGAGCAGAGAGCCCAATGCAGGGCTTGATCCCAGGACCCTGAGATCATGACTTGAGTCAAGGGCAGAGGCTTAACTCACTGAGCCACCCAGGTACCCCTCTAAGTAATCTTAAGACATGCTTTAAATTATAGTGATTCCTCAACAGCTAATTCAGAAGCTACACTAACATTTCCATATCAGTTTTAATCAGTCCATATCAGCTCAGCAGACTAAATGATTTTAAGGGCCTATTTCCGTTCTGAATTTTTTGAATAAATATATGAAGAAGTTACTGTCCCTGATTATAAAGAATACAAAGTTTGCCACATACTATGACATAGATTTTATCTCTCAGAACACCTTTAGTTGTTTCATGGTAACTGCCTTGAAAAGGACTCTAGATCATATGTAGATTGAACAGAAAAAATTACCATGCTTGTTTGAAACTTTGCTACAGATAGGAGGAGGCTGAATGCATCATGAGCCAAATACAGCAGAATGAAGTAACATTTAATTTTGCCTGCTGAGAAAGGTTTTTACTAAGAATTTGATATTTGAGTTGAGCCTGAGAAACAAAATGAGTAGAATCAGAAAGGAAAAATTAGGAAAGCTTTTCAAGCAGAGAGACAATAGTAAAGAAAGCCATGCATGAGATAAAAAAGATATCAAGTGTTTGGGAAATAGTGTCTTGAAAACAGCACTGGTAGCTGTAGGAGATGGGAATGCACAGTAAATGCACTTGAATGACATGCTAAGGATTTGGATTAATCAGAGGTAATGGGTGATCCTGATGGAACCAACATGGTAAATGCATAAACGAATGGGATTTAAGATAACTGGCAACAGTGTATGATATATTTAGAGAGATAGATGTTAAAAGTGAGATGACATACAAAAATAAGCAAGTAATGAATAAGATCAATGAGTAAAACAGGCAATAAGAATTCAGCTTTGAATATGAGGAAGTGGAGATCAACATGGGGGGTAAAGGGGGTAGGAGAAAAATAAATGAAACAAGATGGGATTGGGAGGGAGACAAACCATAGTGACTCTTAATCTCACAAAACAAACTGAGGGTTGCTGGGGGCAGGGGGGTTAGGAGAAGGCGGGTGGGGTTATGGACATTGGGGAGGGTATGTGCTATGGTGAGTGCTGTGAAGTGTGTAAACCTGGCAATTCACATACCTGTATGCCGGGGATTAAAAATATATTACATGTTTATAAAAAATTTAAAATTAAAATTAAAAAAAAAAGAATTCAGCTTTGAGAGAGATCAGCATACTGTTGTGACTGTAGGAACTATGAGGAGAATGGTGAGGAAATGCAGATAAAGATACTTTTTCAGTATTCAATGAAGCAAAATAAGTAGATGACATGGCATTGAGTCAATTTTGTTTTGAACATGTTAAATTTTCAACCTTCTATTGCAACTTTATGGAGAGTCCACCACATCAGGTGTTGGCAAACTTTCTGTTAAAGAACATTAGAGTAAATGTTTTAGGCTTCGTGGGCCACACATTCTCTGTCACAACTACTCAGCTGAGCCATTGCAGCGAAAAAGCAGCCATAACAATGAATGAGTGGGGCTGTATGCCAATATAATTTAATGTGTAAAAATAAGAGGCCAGCTCCGGGACCTATAGTTGAGGTGACACTTGAAGATGTGGATGTGGCCAAGTTTACCCAGGAAAACAACAAAAACAACTCAGGAGGGAACCATGAGTATTTTTGTAGAAGGCTGCAAAGAAGAGATAATTAAAGACACTGGAAAAGAGTAGTCAGACAAGTAGGAAATTAACCAGCATGGAGCTGGGTCATAGAAGGGGAAAGATAACATTTTCAGGAGAAAAAAGTTGTCACTAGTGCTCTGTGTTTTAAGACTGCCAAAGTAACTCCAGCAGGGAGTGAATGATTCAGTCAGTCCAGTCAAACTGATGCCTTATTTTCTAACATAATCCAGAATAGAAAAAAAAAGAATTAAAGTAGTACTCTTGGTTGTGTTCAATTAATGGATTACAATAGTTATTTCCCTCCAGTATTTACCACACAACATCAAAATTAGGACAATGAATAGAAGGAATAACATGCAAATGTTTAACATAATGAAATATTGCCGGGGCTGTCACTATAGAGTCATCAAATACCGGTATGATATTTGTGCCAGTTTTGTGATTCTTTTTCATGTCAGATGACAGAGCTGCAATAAAAAAATTTCCAAAACAAACAGCATTATTGATTATTTGATATAATCTTTTAGAAAATTATTTAGGAATCATATTTTTCTGAAACATTCCCAAATGGTACTGCTTTTTTTTTCTGAAACTAGGATCTCCCCACTTCTTTATTTTTTTAATTTATTTTCAGTGTACCAGAATTCATTGTTTATGCACCACACCCAGTGATCCATGCAATACATGCTCTCCATAATACCCACCACTAGGCTCAGCCAACTTCCCACACCCCCACCCCTTCAAAACCCTCAGATTGCTTTTCAGAGTCCATAGTCTCTCATGGTTCATCTCCCCTCCCATTTCCCTCAACTCCCTTCTCCTCTCCTTCTCCCCATGTCCTCCGTGTTATTTCTTATGCTCCACAAATAAGTGAAAACACATGATAATTGACTCTCTCTGCTTGACTTATTTCACTCAGCATAATCTCTTCCAGTCCTGTCCATGTTGATACAAAAGTTGGGTATTCATCCTTTCTGATGGAGCCATAATACTTCATAGTGTATATGGACCACATCTTTCTTATCGATTCACTGTTGAAGGGCATCTTGTTTATCTCCACTAAATTTTGGGGGGGGCATTTACCCCAAAGATACAGATGTAGTGAAAAGAGGGGCCATCTGTACCCCAGTGATCATAGTAACAATGGTCATTGTAAATACCCAGTGGTGCAATTGCAGGGTAATAGGGAAGCTCTATTTTTAATTTCTTAAAGAATTTCCACACTGTTTTCCAAAGTGGCTGCACCAACGTGCATTCCCACCAACAGTGTTGTAGGGTTCCTCTTTCTGCACATCCTCTCCAACACACGTTATTTACTGTCTTGTTAATTTTGGCTGTTCTAACTGGTGTAAGGTGGTATCTCAATGTGGTTTTGATTTGGATCTCCCTGATTGCTAGTGATGATGAACATTTTTTCATGTGTCTGATAGCCATTTGTATATCTTCATTGGAGACCCACTTTTAATTTTTTTTATGGTGGAACAGAACTCAGAGAATTTGCTAAGAATAGTAAAAGAATGAAAAAATTGATTCCTTTTTCTAGAAACAACATACTGCAAAAATATTTTCAAGCATTAAACTGAACTGGACAAAAAGAATTTATAAATCAATAATCAAGGGCTAGTTAAAATTACATGTATTTCCTTCCTGAAGAATGTATGGTTTTTGTTCAAGATTTCAAGATTTCTATTGTATACCTAAAGGAAGACATAATCCTACATCCTTTTTGTGGTAATACTTTCATGGGAACCAAAGGCAACACATAATAAGCAAATAACAATTCTCATTGCTTCAGATTCCAAACCTTGTAAAAAATGAATATTATTCACCAAGGTTTACTTAGCCACAACTCCCATTGGCTTTAATGGGAGTTTTGCCATGGCTTAAGACCACAAATAAGGTCCATGTTTCTGGTAATAAAAAGACTGCCCTGTTACTGTGGAGAAACTGTTAAACCACAGAGTGAAAGAAAACAGTTTCATGTCACTGGAGAAGTCTCCAAGTTGACTTCCATTAAAATGTAACCTTATAGTAGGATGTGGATGATTAGAAAGTACTTAGGATAAAGGACAAAGGTTACTTTCCCAAAAGAGAAATTGTGTTCTAGTGAATGGAGATTGTAGATGGGATGCCTAGGGATACTGGCTTCTTTCCCATTCTGACACTTACTTGACTTGTCTTCTTTGGCAAGTTTTACACAGGTCCTCCCTCTCCCCCTTGTCCCTTGTGCCAAATAGGGGCCCTGGTCAATTCACAGCTGGACTACCGTTACCTTTCCTTCCTTTAATCCCTGCCTGCTGCATTTCTCCTCTCCACTCAACCTAATACTTTTCTGCTCATATCTTCATTCTTCATCATTTCAGCCCATGTTGTGCTCCTTTTTAAAAATCTCCCAGCAATTTCTCATCCTTATTTTCATGGAAGTCATGCTCTCACTTTTGGCCTTTAGTTTCTCAGTGAACAAAATCTGCTGTCTGTTCATCCTCACCAAAGTGGTTTATTCAAGTGGAAATACTTATAAATCCAACAGAGAATGTGCATTGAAGAAAATCAGGCCTTCTGAATTGCAAGAGCTAAAAATTGAGTGTCTCAACCAGATTGGGATTCAAGCAGGAAAGTGAGTAGATATCCTACACAAATGATTAGGTTTTTTTTTCTTTTTTAAAATTTTAATGTCAGAGGAGGAAAGTTTCACCTAGGTTTGATTACCCAAAGCCTTTCTTTGCTTTTCCATATAAATAAAAAAACACACTTTTTGTTTTGTTTTGTTTCAACTGGAATGAACTTTTGGTATTATCTATTCTGTGGTTTGAAAACCATTACTATTTTCATAGTAGAATTATTATTAAAGAAGTATCTTATCATGTATATGTATCATATATATTAATATATTATGATATATATTTCATATATTATATATCTTATGTATATGTGTTTTATATATATATATTTTTTCACATATATGTATTTCAAAGAGTTGTTGCATCGAGTTATGGTGGAACTCCCTAAGGACTATTCACTCTATCACCGTACAGGTCCTAAGAGGTTATTTGGGGCCATTAGAACTCCACTAGTATATTCCACCTTTCTCAATTTATAACTAGAAAACTGAAGCTCAGAGAGTTTAAGTTTGTCACAGACATAGTTGAAGGCAGAGCTGGCATTAGAATTCAGTGTACTGATTCTTCTATTATTCTCTTTAAAATCACATTTTTATTGTTTGGGAAACCATCCATCCATCTTGAATGATCCTATGATGACTTTTAGAATAAATCATGCAAATAATGCCATTGCTTTTAATGAAGTTCTATGATGTCTATACAAAACAGCTTAGACTTTCCCTGATCACCAAGCCAGGAACAAATTTAGGAGTTTTACTGGGCCAATTGTTTGTTTTAGCTAATTCAATAATTGAAATGGAAATTACTAGTATTTATGGAAAAATATCATGAATAAATATTGTATCTAATAAAGATGTGATTAATATATTAAATTAATAATGTAAAGCTATTTGAGAATTCTTTACATTGGTGAGAAAAAAAAGCAATATTTGACTTGTAATGGTCTCTTGCCAGACACATCCCTAACTTTGTGGAGCACAATCACAGGACAAGACTGTATATGGAGGTTGATATGTCCTATATTTAAATATTTTAAGGTTGTAAGTTAAACTAGGCCCATAACTTCCTGTCTTTTCCGTAAATCACCCCACCTCATCCCTGAGGATTGTGCTTATATCCCTAAGGTTTCTGGAGTCCTGGGCTCTGTCCTGGGTATAACCGGATTCTATAGATGGGTCTTCTAAGGCAGACTAGGTGGAAACTGAGGCTGAACCCAGGACTTCTGGATGGTGTCTGGATCTAATAGAACCCCAAATGGGATTGACTTCATTAGGTTCCCCAGGGATCCGGGAAAACAATTTTCTTTCCTCAACCTCTTCTCTGACTCCGCACCTCCAAGTTATGCATCTTCCCAAACTGATCTTGTTCTACAATTCTTAACTTTAACTTTTTGCCATGTAGAACCCTGTCAAAAGAATAACCAACTTAACATGTTGACAGCCAGCCATTCCCTGAGAAAATATATTAGAAGTTTTTATGGTTTAATTCATGCTGATATTTTACATTTATATACATTTAGTGACATCTTGCCATGATACAGAGGAGGAATTCCCTGATCCCTTCTGATTAAGAATGAACAAACAGGGATGCCTGGGTGGCTGGGTAGGCTAAGTGTAGGACTCTTGATTTTGGGCTTAGCTCATGATCACAGCACCATGGGATCAAGTCGGGCTCTTGCTCAGTGCGGAGTCTGCTTGTTCCTCTCTCTTCCTCTACTTTCTTCTTCCTTCCCCCTCCTCCCCACTCCCAGCTTGCACAATTGCACAAGCACTCTATCTCTCTCCCAAATAAATAAATAAATACAATCTTAAGAAAAATTAACCAACAGATGAAAAAATATCTTGTGAAGGGAAACATCCTGATTATGTGATTGCCCGGCCAGAATATTGGGTATTTGCCATCTCTGGGCTACCAAGAATTATAGAGACGATTTAAAAAATGATTTGTTTGTGAAATGTTTCTTCATAATTGAAGTAAAGAATTGTTGAAAAAAATTTTGACTTTCTAAAAGAAATCATTTTCATAACTAGTTTATTCTGGCTAAATCATATGTGAGACTTTTTGTTCCAAAGGAGAGTGACTAGAATGTACAGTTCTTATAAATCTCTTACTATTGAAATCAATTTGTTGAGTAAAAAAGAATGTCTCCAACCATCAGCTAAATTCAGTAGCTAACATGGCATTTAAAAAAGTTTAAAGACACCAAAAGCACGGTACTTTAACATTAGAAATAGTTCTGTTTCTGTAATGTTTCTGCTCATGCTGTTATTTTCCACTGACAGGTAAGAGTGAGGTTTTGACACTCTTAATATAACATAGGGTGTTAATCTTATAATCACCCTGTCAGCACTTTCTGTCAGAGTGTTAATGGCCACCTTTCAGCCACTCAGAGGCTCTTGCCAATAAAAATAATACCGGCATCTAGCCAACCAGAAGTTATTCAGCTACTTTTTTTTTTCATTTTTTTTAAAGTAACGAATAAATTAAAAAAAAAAAGTACCAGCCTTAGAGGCAGAAGTCTATCTCTATGTCCTACTTCCTTATTTCTGTAGTGAATTCTCCACCTCATTATAAGATTCAACCTTTTTCTTAGTTTGATTCTTTGCATTACCTTATTTTTTTTTTATTTGAGTATAGTTAACAGTGTTACCTCAGTTTTAGATGTACAGCATAATGATCCAACATCACTATATTTTATGCTATGCATTATATTTGAACTATCCAAAGTATTTCTTAGTTTTTCACATAAATATTCCAAGAAAAAGATCTATCTTGACAGAAAATGTTAAGCTTCCTTTCAACCAGTTGGAAAAGAACAACTATAAATATACAATTAAAAAATCACCAAAAACCCATGGCATTTGAAAGCAACAACTAATATCCATATAGGTATATTTATTACACTATAGAAGCCTCTAGAACCCATTTCATGCAGAACTTTGAAATAAATTAAAAGATATTTATAATTACCTATATTTTTTGTTCTGGATTTGATCCTTTCATGAATCAAATAATGGTCTACAACTTTTGTTTTTTGGAGTAATTAGCTAGCATATAAAAGATGGAGGAAAAAAATGAGAGTTAACTGTGTAGGAAAAATTATCTCACCAGCTGATAGCTTTTTTCTCTGATGTTCATTTCACTCTCTTGATTTTGCTTTCCTCCCTTACCTTCTAAAAACATTCATTTCAGTTTGAGGACTTCCATTTAGTGTTATTGCTATCTTCTAGGTCATCAACTTTATATCTGACGTCTTGTATTTGGATATTCTAAATTAGCGTATTTTGTGTGTGTGTGGCTGTATGCGTTTGTAATATCTTTGGCAAGGAAGTAGCTCTATGATGCATAATTTCTTGTTGAAATATCAGGATATTTAACATTACAAATACACTTTCCCAATGGAATGCCTACTTGTAAATCTACGATTTACCACAAAGATCCATATGAAAATCTAAGACATTGTGAGCTAAATTTCCCACTTTTTATTTCATCTTAGCTGATGTGCCATTTACATCTTTTGTGTATTATTTTAAAAGAAGCAGCATGTATGAAATAGTACTATGAGTAGTGTTGATTGAAACAAAGAGCTTCTGCAGTAACTTGACTGTTTCATTTCATGTTAAGGATAAATCTGTCATCCTTTTCTTTTTAGCCATAATACTCTTAGATGGTTTTTTATTTTTCCTCATGGCAGACTGCACATGGAAAATATATTTCCAAGAAATAATATCTACAGAAATTAATAATATCCTGTTTTCATTGAAAACTAAGTGAAATATATTAGGAAATTTTTCACTGGGTTTGGCTGTAAAACAGGGAAAACAATGAAGTACCAAGTATAGAAACAATTTTATGAGTACATGGGTTACATACTTTTCTGAGGGAAATTTCCTTTCCAAAATGCTGACTAAAACAAACAAACCAAAATTTGAAGCTAAACATCCCAAGTTCAGTTAATGCAATGAATAACAATTTAATCAAGCTACTATTATGTATTAATGTTTTTTTTACAAAGACAGAAGGTAGGAATGGGAAGAAGTCATTGAGTAGAAGAGTTAATTATGAATACGTTCAACTGAACTTCTCACTTTAAGCCACTATAATTGTCTCAAAAACTGTATTAAAATGTATAAATTAGTCTGGGACTCAGATATCTCATAGGTAGAATTTCAGTGAATTCATGATGTATACAAATGATGTGGTTTCTGTGGCATTTTTAATAGATTAATTATTTTTAAGCAAAAGAAGATGCTAATGTAATTTCCTTTAAATCCTTAATTTCATCTGTGAAATAAGGTCAAATTAGATGAAGATTCTCCCACTTCTTCTAGAAAAGGATCTATTTTTAACTTCTCAAAATCTTTAATGTTCTTTGAGGAAAGAGTTAGAGTTGTGGAAGTAGACATTATCTGGGTAATAAGTTACTGTTACTGTTACTGTTACTGTTGGCCACTGAGGTGGTAGGGAGTGGTCAAGATTTAGAGTTAGACTTAGTAGAAACAGATAACAGAAACTACTGGGATTGGTAAGTGACACAAAGTTTTTTGACTTGTCAACCAACTCTTTTAGACTTGAAGTACTGTAAAGTACTATCAAACATGATCAGTGACTTGGGGACACTCCAATAAATGATCTCTAAGACCTCCTCACATTATATGACTTGTTTCAGACCATAATTTGTTTTATTCATCAAAGACATTTTATAACTCTATCAAGTATGTATCATTTCTTTTCTAAAGATATGAACAAAATTTTAGTTTTTATTTTTATCCCATTTTTAAGTTGAGTTAGTTAAATGGTATTTTTATTTACATTTCTAGTCACTATTTCAAATGTATAGTATAATCAATAACCTGAATATATTCCTATCAAAGCAGTATGCATGTAATTAATAAATAAAATACCTCATATTCCTTCTCTTTCTTACTGTTTTGTAACTTCCTCATGTTCAGAATGTAGGAGATTATTTTCATGGTTGCTCATCTTTTTCCTGCTCCTGGATATTCCAGTATGCTGAGTACTTAACATTCACCTGATCCAAGCTTTCCAGATACCAGGATACATGGCATAATATTAAATAATTTTTTGATGGGGCGTTTAGTATTTAATACATGTTAAATAATAAAAAGAAAAAATCTAATTAACAACAAAATGTATTATGTAGCTTTTTTCTCTAGCTATATATTGGCAGATACAAAAAGAGATAATTAACAATAATAGAGAATGTATTACAGCATTTTGTTTGCAAGCAAAACAACAAAATGACTTTAAGTTGACTTTACAAAAAGTTGCCCCAGGGGCACTTGAGTGTCTAAGTCTCAATTAAGTGTCCATTTCTTGATTTTGGTTCAGGTCATGATCTCAGGATCATGAAATCAGTCCCACATCAGGCTCTCTGCTGGGCATGGAGCCTGCTTGGAATTCTCTCTCTCCCTCTGTCCCTCCCTCCACATTGGGCGTGTTCTCTCTCTCTCTCTCTCTCTCAACAAAAACAAAACAAAACAAAAACAATAAACAAAAACAACAAAGAGTGATTCCATTCAAAGGACATGAGTGTGTTCATAGGGTTAGAGAGAAGGCTGAAGATGAACAGCTTCTAAACTGTCTAAGTTGAAAGAATTTCTGTAGCAAGGCTTGCTTGACAATATTCCTGGGAAATGGATGAAGTCCAACTCATTCTTTCAGCTTTGCTTCCACAATGATCAAGCTTCAAAATACCTGGACTTGCAAGTTGTAGGGAGATGAAGAAGGAATTGCCAAGACATCTTTTGAAGAAGAGGGAAGGCACATGAATTTCACGTTCCACTAATTTGACTTTCAATGAGGAGAGGCCCATCTGCAAATTAAATTGTAGCATTGGGTGGCCAAAATATTAAAATACATTTAAGTAATATTTATCTTTATAAGTGAAGCAGTACAGTTTCCTACCAGTGGCAAGGAAATTCATATAAATATGTGATGTTTAGGTAATGAGAAGTAAAGAAGGGAAAAGAGCTTAGATATTCTAAAACCAACCAAATGAAGTCTTATGTTAACATACTCTAATAACAGCAAAACACTAATGACTTAGAAGTTATAGGTCTAAGTCACTGGGGACTGACTAAAAGAAACAGGTGTTAAGACATTTACTTAGGCTGATGACAGTTTGCTGCTAATTAAATCATTAACTGAGGATTCTGCAACACTTTGGCAGCACTCAACATGCTCAAATCAGTTTCTCACACCTAGTTTAAAGGAGTGCTCT
Source organism: Mustela nigripes (assembly GCF_022355385.1). NCBI lineage: Eukaryota > Metazoa > Chordata > Mammalia > Carnivora > Mustelidae > Mustela > Mustela nigripes. The sequence continues at coordinate 184,720,142 of NC_081557.1, read as the reverse complement.
TGCTTTCTTTTTATCATTAAATAAACTTTGCTTAATTAGCAGTTACCTTCTCAAGTTTGCCAAACATAGCTTGGCACTTAGTCTAACTAAACATGGGATGAATTAAGAACAAACTTCAAGAAAATTACTTTATGGTTTTTTATTAAATTTAGCAGATGGAAATATAAAACAACACAAAACAAAAATCAAAACCCAAAATTGCTACGAAGACACCGAAAATAATTTTTAAAACTTGGGAATACTTGGGAAAGAAATGCAAACAGAAATGGAGAAATTTTATGTAAATAAGGATTTGAAAATGGGTAGATGATATCATTAGCTAATTTATCCTCCTACGAACAAACTACAAAAAATTGAAATAAGCAATAGCAAGTCCAACTGGTTTTTATACTCCAAAATATATCACCATAATATACCATAAGCGGAGAATAAAACTATCTTCCTTCTCTCTGCTGATCCAACTGAAGAAAACTTACAAACTTCACAATTCTCAGAATCTACTTTATATAATGGATCATCAGGAAATAAAACTAACCTAAAAAATCACTTACTGAAAAGTAATAGACTGAGAAATCCTTTTGAGATTGGCAAATCAACTGATACAGGCTCAGAAAAAAGATTTGTTCTGTAAGGCTTGGAGTGAAATTAAACATGGCTCCTGTTCTTAGAGTTTAAAATTTGTCTATGGGGGCAAAATGATCTTGGAGGAAACAATGAACTGAACAAGACAAAACAGAAAGTGCTTAAGTTGTTCAAGAAAATAGGAAATTGAATGGAAGGTTGAGGATGAGATAACGTTTTAGAAGATGGACAGTAGTAAAGTGAACGTTCCAGGTGAGGCAAAGGTAGTAATGAATGTGGTGTTTTCCAGGGGCACCAGTTGAATCTAGGAACATGAGTTCTGGAGGAAATGGGTTACAATTCCATGGTGTAATGGATAGAAGAACTTCAGTTTTGGTGGATATACTCAAGATTCACCGGCCAGACCAAGAGGTCTAGAGACTGACAGAAAATGATGTTCCTTGTTTGGGGTTGCAAAATAGGAAGCCTTGAAAAGCATACAGAAGAAATGCAGAGGTATTTGTATTTGAAACACTAGGACAAAGCAGAATAAGTCTATGATGTAAACCAGAGAAAAGTCTGGAAGGTATTTGCAGGAAGGATATGTCTACCTCTATGTTTCTTTAACATGATAAATAGCAATAGATTTAAAATAGAAGCTGGAATCAACTAATTCATAGAGACCAGAAAATGTACTGCCAAAGAAATGGAAAACCCACAGTTACACCAATGGTATGACTCAAACAAACAAACAAAAATAATGTTTTTTTTTTTTTTTTTAAATAAAATGGCAGTACTTAATTAAGCAATTGAGTGGAAATGTCAGCCCCTATTGCACTCAGGTTGCTCAGCTGTAATCATTCAGGTCTTTAACCTCCAGCCTCAAGACTGCCTAGTCTGAAGTCAATTATTTTGCACAGAGCAGGGAGTGTATTGGGATTTTCAGCCTGAATGTTTGGTTAAACATGTGTATTTATCATTTTTCCCTTCTCAAATCCTACTAAGTTTTCAAAAACAGAGAAAGTGAGTGAAAAGAAGGAGTTAAGGGGAACAGGAAAGAAGGAAGAAGAGAATAGAAAAGAGAGAGACAGGAGACAACAGAAGAGAGGTCAAACAACAGTATCAACTACTTAAGTATTTTTTCTAAGATGGAAAGGAAAGAACATGGAAGGACAATTATCTTGAGGAGAAGTTACAAACTAAGTGTTTGTGGAGAGGAATATAAAAAGAAAGATTATTTTATCCTAAAGAATTCTGGGCTTAGACTTAGTGAACACAAGATAAGGTGCAAGTTTGAAAATGGGGACTACTTTGAAAAATCTGTCTGGAACAACTGTCACCCTTCTCACACTCACATCTATCACATTTCACGATGTATAGAGCTACATGACCACCCTAAGGAGTTTCCAAACTTAGAGAGAAAAATGGTGCTGTTGTACCATAATGACAAGTGGGAAATTATGAGAAAGACTTTAAGTTGACGCCAGGACTTCCATTCATGTTCCTCAACCCTTCTCTCAGATGTCAACTGTTGAGGAAATCACTCTAAGCAGAAAAGCTGATTCTTCTCTGGAGAAATATTAGGTTTTTCAGAAAAATGATGTCTAGATATTGAAATTTAAAAATCTCCTAGGATAGTGTCTGGGTGGCTCAGTCTGTTAAGCATCTGCTTTCAGCTCAGATCATGATCTTGGGGTCCTGGGATGGAGTCCCATGTTGGGCTCCCTGCTTAGCAGGGAGTCTGTGTCTCCCTCTGCTTCTACTCCTTCCCCTGTTCATTCTCTCTCTTTCAAATAAATAAATTAATTAATTAAAATAAAAATCTTGCAAGAGGGGTGCCTGGGTGACTCAGTCAGTTGAGCATTTAACTCTTGATTTTGGCTCTGGTCATGATCTCAGCATCCTGGGATCGAGTCCAGTGTCAGTCTCTGAACTCAGGGGAGAGTCTCCTTGAGATTCTCTTTCTCCCTCTTCCTCTGCTCCCCCCGCCCCTGCTCACACTCTCACTATTAATTAATTAATCAATTAAATCTTTAAAAATCTCCTAAGAAAAAGTCAGTTTACTGTCTGATCATCCTATTTTTTAAATAAAGCCCCATTTATAGGCCCACCCCAATACATAAGGTCGAAACTTTTTCTGGAGCTCTCTGTTTAATATTGATGAATAACAAAATATCATTTGAGGAAAGCTTGCAGCATAAAAGAGAGACAAAAAATAAACAAATGGACAGAAGGAAAAAAGAGAAAATTAAAGTAGAAAAATACTTTAAAAATTTATGATTAATATCATCAGCTATATAAGAAAAACTATTTCATCTTTGATACACGGCAGGTGAGTTGAGTAAAAAACACTTAAGAGATCAACAAAGAACTGTTGGAAATCAAAAATGTGATTGCTGGAAATAACATACGCTTAGAAGATGGAAGTTGGATATCTCCCAGGAATTTGAGATCCTTTTCTGATGAAAGGCACATTTTTTTTTCCCAGCCAGAGCTGTGTCTCATTATACTCTGCTTGCATTGTGGCTATTTCTGGACTCCTAAAAATCTTGCATTTCCTAAGGGTGACCAAATAACCAGTCCTCGCCTGTTTCTTCCAAAAAGTACTCTATGAATCTGTGGAAACATTTCCGCACAAACTAGATTATGGATACCAGTGTGCCAAAAACACTTCTGCTACATCGTTAGGGCTTGCCTACATTTTTGGACTCTGGATAAGAAAGGACAAACCACATCGACTAAAAATGTGTTTTTTGAGTTTATTTTCTTGCATAAGTTTGAATTTTGCATATTCAAATTTTTATGTTTATGAAGCTTGAATATTTGCTATAAAGGGTACAAAAATTTGTAAATTAAATTGTTGTTTATAATAAAATACCATTTCATGTAAGGGAAAAAAAAATGAGAAGAAGTACAGAGAGGTAACTCCATCATCAAATGGATTTGGTAGCATATCTTCTTTTTCCTTGTATTTTTAAAAATTATTTTTAAGCTAATAGATTCTCTGAGTCCATTACTTATCCTTTATATTCCTGCTGACAACTCAGTTCACGTCTTCCAGATCCGTTATACATTTAGCAGCTCTTGTTAAATCTTGGAAGCAAATTGAGAAAAATAAAGTTAAATAAACTTAAGAATTTTCTGTGAGATTTATTAATTCATGCTTTTCTGGAATCAGAATGGTACACTAAGACTTAACAATAATTTCAGTTAGAACATTTAAATCTATCCAGTTCCAGAATGCCTTTTAAATATGATGATATAATACTGATGAACATAATCACAATTTTGTCTGTATTTTATTTCTTTTATAAAAAGCTCTTAGTTTTCTATTGTTCCTTGGAGGAAGTAACACATTAAACAGGGAAGAAACAAATATTTTGTTTCATTGGCTGAGGCTACCCATATTTGTCATGTGCTGCCCATCTGGATTTTAAAAAAAGCTGGAATTTATACTTAATTGCAAAAAGGATGTGTGCAACAAAAGCAATTAAAGTTTATTTTCCAATGCATTCCGTGCACTTACAGATCTTCCTAAAGTATGTTATTAAGTGTCATTTTCAAATCTTCTTTTTCTTTTGTTAAGTAGGTTCCGCCTGGAACCCAATGCAGGGCTTGAATTCACTACCCTGAGACCAAGAGTTGGACGCTTAACCGACTGAGCTACCCAGGTGCCCCAAATCTTTTTTTTTTTTTTTTTTTTTTTTTTTTAAGAGAGAGAGAGATCATAAGTAGGCAGAGAGGCAGGCAGAGACGGGTCGGGGGAAGCAGGCTCTGTGCCAAGCAGAGAGCTTGATCCCAGGACCCTGAGATCATGACCTGAGCTGAAGGCAGAGGCTTAACCCACTGAACCACCCACATGTCCTGCCCCTAAATCTTTTCTAAAGCAATAAAAGCATGTAGTCTTAATATTTCACTCGATAGAAAATTTGAAGGTGAACAAACAGTAAAATCGCAGCTACTTTCCGTGGCTCTTCAACCATTTTCTATCACTTGACTTTGGAAGATTGAAAGTTAATTAGATAATAAATGAATCATTCACCAGGTTGTATATTGACCCCTCCTGGCCATTTTTTCAACCTTAAAGCAGGCTATTTTTTAAAAAGTGAGTTGTTTGCATATGTGAATGCAGTTAGTTAAACTCCAGCAAGAAACTGGACTAAAAGGCTTTGCTTAGGATTTGTTCTACTCCAAAAGCACTTTAAAATTTTAAAGTTGGAAGATTCATTCAATATGTAGGACATATAAATACCTATTCTTCTAGAAATCATATGCACATTTACTTTTAGTAAAGATTATTTTTTTTGTTCACAAACTTGTATAAAAAAATAAGGCCTATTTGGGGAGATGCTGACAAAATATGTATAGATAGATATGTATTGATATATATTGATAAATATGCATTGATTGAGATTAGTAACTTACAAGGTTACTCTCTTGATGTAGTGCTTCCATTGTGGAGAGAGGTTAGTATTGGTTCTTTATTACTTTTTAAAGAATAATAGTAACTACATTTATTCAGAGCAGACACCCTGTTAACTTGTGATGTCCAATCATATCTGGTTCACTCTTCATTTTTCTTGAGAAGTTTTAGTGTTTTTAAATGTTTATATAAAACTCCATCCATCAATCTATCTTTAGAGAAAATTTATAAAACTATTATATCATTATCATAGGTCTCTTGATGTGAAGTAGCTAAATGAGACTTGAATTTTGTACGAAAAAAAAGCATCCTTTACATTTATCATGAATGAAATTTACATACAAATACTACAAATTGGAAATTTTGGATTGAGAAAGTTACTAGCAGGTTTGCATAAAGGGTCTTCTACTCCATCCATTTCTCAAAACTGTTGGTTTTGGAAGATGGTACCCAATTACTGTGTATTTCAAGAAGTTTCTTTGCTCTTAGATATCTAGTACCTAAAACTTACAAATTTAATGAGCAAGTCTACCTAGGATGAGAAAACTTAGGGAAAACAAATTAAAGTTATAAAAGTATATTTTGCACAGGTCAAAGCTTAGTATTTGCCAAAGGTTAAGTTGTTGATTTACTTTTTACTGATAAAGTATGATGCCCTCCTTTATTTATCAAACCCAGTTGTGTGAAAGAGAAAATATAAGCATTTCAAAAAACAAAGGACTTAATACAGGAAATTAGATGTTTAAAATATCATTGGAAGGATTAAAGGAATGAGTCACAAACCAACTAGATGGAAGGTAGAAAGGGGTTTATGAGAACCAACCACATTATTTTCCATACTCCCTCAGTCAACTATTCTGAGCTTCAGACAGGCTTGATATCCCACATGAAATAAAACAGCATATCTAAAGCAATGAGAATTTAGACTAAAAAATAATAAACTTTTAAAAATTAATTTCCTAATAATGATATTAGTTAAATATCCTTTCTAAAGATACTTTCATAAAAAACATTTTCCCTCAGGTTTAATGGGACATCAGGTTTATCAATGATGTGGAAATTACTATGAAGAAATAAAATGGCCTTTCCTATCTTCATTAAAGTCTTCTTAATATCAAATTTGGAAGCAGATATTTTATACTAAAATACAGTATAATAGAAAGAGTTTGGTTTTTATATGGATTTTTTATTATTTATATATTTAAGATTTTATTTAAATTTTTTTAAAGATTTTATTTATTTATTTATTTGACAGACAGAGGTCACAAGCAGGCAGAGAGGCAGAGAGAGAGAGAGAGGAGGAAGCAGGCCCCCTCTGAGCAGAGAGTCCGATGCGGGGCTCGATCCCAGAACCCTGGGATCATGACCCGAGCCGAAGGCAGAGGCTTTAAACATCTGAGCCACCCAGGCGCCCCAAGATTTTATTTAATTTGACGGAGAGATCACAAGTCGACAGAGAGGCAGGCAGAGAGGCAGGCATAGAGAGATGGGGAAGCAGGTTCCCTGCTGAGCAGAAAGCCCGATGTGGGGCTTGATCCCAGGACCCTGAGATCAGGACCTGAGCTGAAGGCAGAGGTTTAACAGTCTGAGCCACCCAAGCTCCCCTTATATGGATTTTTTAATATGGGTTTTTGAAAAGCATGAGCTGTAATCCTAGCTTCAAAAATTAAAAACCATTAGATTGTCTACAGGTTACTTATCTTGCTGGACCTTTGTTTTCTTATTTACAAAAAAATAATTAAAATACATCAGAGGAATGTTTTGAGAAGCAAATTAAACAATGTGTCCCAACATCAGTAAATGGTAGTATTGACTGACTGTCCTATCACAGTCAGTCAATATAATATCACAGATATTATGTTAATACTTGAACCTTCTTTTTTTTTTTTTAAGATTTTATTTATTTATTTATTTATTTATTTGACAGAGAGAGAGAGAGAGATCACAAGCTGGCAGAGAAGCAGACAGAGGTGGAGGGGGAAGCATGCTCCCCGTTGAGCAAAAAGCCTGATGTGGGGCTAGATCCCAGGACTCTGAGATCATGATCTGAGCTAAAAGCAGAGGCTTAACCCACTGAGCCACCCAGGTGCCCCTTTATTTCTACCTTCTATTGTCTACCTCAGATATTTAGGAGATTAGCAAATTACCAAATTCATTATGGTAGAAAAGAGGATGTGATGACGGTCACAAGATATGCAGAGAGGTAAAAGATATAATTTGCTATGAGGACTTGGTTCTTTTTAAGGTTGTGATAAAAAACACATAATATAAAATGTACTATCTTAACTATTTTTAAGTGTAGAATGAGGCAGTGAGCGTTGGTGCATAAATATTTATGATTGTTATATCTTCTTGGTGAACTGGTCTTTCTATTACATAATGTCCTTTCTTTCCTGTGATAGGTTTTGATTTAAAGCCTATTTTGCCTGAGATCAGCATAACCACTGCTCTCCTCTTTCAGTTACTATTTGCATAGAATATCTTTTTTCACCTTTTCACTTTCAGTCTATCTGTCTGTAGTTAGATGTAAAATGTTTCTTATGGATAGTTGAATCCTATTCTTTTTCAATCCATTCAACCAACCTATGTCTTTTGACTGGGGAGTTTAATCACTTTGCATTTCAAATAATTAATGATAAGGAAAGACAACTGACATTTTTTTTCCCCTGTATGTCTTCCTTTTTTGTCCTTCCTTTCCTCTCCTACTGCCTTTCTTTATTTTTTTTTTTTAATTTTTCTGTTTTACAGATTTTATTTATTTATTTGACAGACAGAGATCACAAGTAGGCAGAGAGGCAGGCAGAGAGAGAGGGGGAAGCAGGCTCCCTGCTGAGCAGAGAGCCCGATGTGGGGCTAGATCCCAGGACCCGGGATCATGACCTGAGCCGAAGGCAGAGGCTTAACCCACTGAGCCACCCAGGTGCCCCTTCGGTTTTGTTTTTATAGTAATATGCTATTTGATTCCCTTCCCATTTCCTTATGGATATATTCTGTACCTGTTTTCTTTATCAGTATCATCATGGCTATTATATGAAACATCTTGAGTTATAGTATTCTATTTTAAACTGATAAATTCATTTTAAACTCATACAAAACTACTCCTTTAGAGCTCCACCCTCCAATCTATGTTCATGATACCACATATTCCAACTTTATTTATTATATACCTATTAACAAAGGATTTTTTAAATGATTTTTGTTATTTCGATTCTATACCCTGTTATTGCAATGGTACAGGTTACTATATTTGTCCATATATTTATCAGAGGACCTTGTATTTCCATACAGCTTTGTGCTGTTGTCTAGTGTCCTTTTATTTTAATTGGTATTAAATACAATTCTGACCTGTATTTTGCTGTTAAGTCAATATCTCTGTGAGTGAAGGAGAGCCTTTACTTTTCTAAACTGCTAACTTGTTGATATCACTCTAAATTGGTCTGAAGACAATATTTTTCAATACTTTGTCACAACCCATTGGTAAGCATGAAAGCCATTTAGAACATCATTACCAATAACTTCAGTGAGAAGAAATAGACTAGACTAGAACAGAAAATGTTAGAGTATTTCATGTAGTAAGAGTAAGTATATTGTTATTTTGTAATATTCTTTATGGTTGTGTGGATGTGTGTGTGTGTGTGTGTGTGTATGTGTACATACATAGTGTATTTTTTAAAACGTATTCTAATGATAGATGGTAAATAAAAATTTGAAACCTACTGCTTTCAGAGATGGATAGTATTCTTTTTTTGTTAATCCAGATTCTTATCATTTCCTTTTAGAGTTAATTGGAACTAACTGCTCTCTTTATCAATTACTTCCAATCTGTCATAAGCATGGCTGCCTGGGTGCTCTTTCTAGAATATGATTCTGGTTATTTTAACCGTTTAAACTATATTAATTTCCACAACATTTTCTTCAACATGTCCCATGAATTTGACTAAGAAGACTGCCATTCCTTCATTGTTATGCCCCCTCTCCTGTGGCCTTAGAGAATTTCTCAGTTTCTCCAGCACGATCTTGTTTATGCTGCTCCGTGTCCACCCACCTCTTCTTTTTGGAGCAAGCCAAGCTCCTTTCTGGGGTGAGATCTTTTTGCTTGATATTCTTGTACTCCTCTTCCTTTTCCATGGCCATTCTCATCCTGCAGGTCTCAGGGCAGATTTTTCATTTAGGAGTTAGGACTTTTCAGACCTAAGGTTGTCAGATGTAGCAAATAAAATACAGAACATGAAGTTAATTTTGAATTTTGGAGAAGTCAGCTAGCTCATATTTGGTGCTTTGCGTAAGTCTTCCATCCCCCCAAGGCCCACCTCATCTCAGTCTAGGTTGTGTGCATCTGTGTCCATTATGTACAGACTTAATCTCCTTCTATTTAAAAAATAAATTCCAGAAAACTTCCCTTTATGACTAGATGTGCTTCGTTAATGGTCAAACCCTTGGTGCCAAATGGGCCTGCTCAGGCCACCTGATGCAGGTAGGTGTTGGAATCCTCAGGCATATGGTAGTTGAAAGCAATATTCACCTTCTCAATGTCATACCTCGACTAAATAGGTTGGTAGCCACAAGAATTCATCATTGAAAATCTTGAAATGTATATTATTTTCTAACAAGAAAAATAAATATCATTTAAAAAATATGAATCTGAGATATCAATCTTTTTCAATGCAAAACATGATAGGGCTCCTAAAAGAAAAAGAAGTCAGCATAAGGTACTGATGTAAGTGGAAAGATAATGCATTCTTATGTTTGTCTTTATTTCCCTTTCTATTGTGAAATAATTTTAGCATATAGAAATAGAAATAATTTTATCATCAGACTACCCATGAGAAATTTTCAGTTTTTAAAAAATAAACTTAAATTAGATATGTCCAGTAGCAATTTAGACAGAAAGAAAGAAGGGAGGAAGGAAGGAAGGAAGGAAAGGAAAGAAAGAAAGAAAGAAAAATTTAGAATAGGGAAAAACTTAAGAATCATCTTCATGTTATAGGTAGAAAAAAGAAATATACGTAGAAAGGGAATAAATTATTTGGAAACCTGGTCTATTATAAGCAAACTAGTATGTCACTTCTTATGCATTAAGTCATTTAATCTTCACAGCAATCCTGTGAAGTAGATATTACACCTGCTCCCTTCCACAAGTGCTGAGACAGGTTGATAGTGGATAGGGACAGCAGCTGTTGTGGTCATCATACTAAAAGAAGAAATATCAGATAGAGAACACAGCAACCATCCAATTAGTGACACCATTGCGGGGGACAGTGTCAGAGCTTTGAGTTAATTTAATGAGATTATTAATTTTAATTAATATAAATTAATGTAATAATTATTAATTTTAATAAAATTCTCAAAAGAAAGGCTCTAGTGGAAGAAGTGAACTGAAACTAGAACCTCAGGAACAGGCAATTTTGAGGAATGAGAAAAAAGGGGAATCAGCAAAACAATGGGGCCTAGTGATTTGAAAGATAAAGACAAACACACAAACCGGGGCACATAATAAACAAGAAAAAGAAAAGTTTCAGGAACGAGGAAGTAATTGAACAGGGCAAGGAAATTGAGGAAAGTACAACTGAGATCATTAATGACTTAATTTTGGACTTTCCCAAATTACAGTGCTGGTCAACTCTGCCCTCTGTCTTGAACATTCTTGAAAGTTTTGGGGTCTTGATTGAAAAATGTTTTCTCTATTTGGGTTCAAAATGTTTATTTATACTTAGTAATGTCTCCTTTCACATCATAGTTCTGGCAAAGTAAGGCCAATTTTTTTCTAGTTTGCAGCATTCAGTTACAATTACCATATACAAGGACATACACACTCACAATATGTAAACTATCTTATATATTTATATAATACATATTAAGATAGAATATATAATATATAATTTTAATAATATATATGTAAGTGAAATATAATCTCTCACTTATTTTAGTTATCTGCTCATCATATTATTTTATCTATTTATGTAGTCTTATTAAATTATTCTGAAATTTAAGCCACAAATTTTGCTTCTCTGTAGCTTTTGCCACAAAATTTGTGGCTGTATCCCATCCTCTTTTTTTAAACCATCGTAATAACTGTAAAATTACATATGTTCTGTGCCAATCCAGTAAAATCCCATTGGCAGTATTTATCCATCAAAGAAATATTATTCATGCTTTGTGTATCCAGTATTTGACATTACATTTTCCATAATTCATGCTGAAACAATTTATTAAAAGAAGTACAATATTAGCTGTGATTTTATAGAACAAACTTTTCAAAATTATCAATTATATTTGCCTAACAATTGAGGGAAAGTTCACAGATTCTAATCTATTGAACATTGGACTCTGTATCTGACAGACATTTTCTTTTTGTTTTTCTCAACAGATATTGCTGATTTAGATATTTGATAATCTTCTCTTTTCCCCCCTTTTTTTCATTAAGGTATACTTGACATCCTATTCTTTATCACAATTTTGTTAAGTTTTATCCATAATTGTTTTTCAGAGATTTTCATGCAATAATGTTGTTCCTCATGTTGACAGAATGGTGGATTCTGTAACTTGATTCTTCTGGCTTACCTCACAGAGGATTTCCAGGGTTAATGCTTTCAGAGCTACTTAAAAATTAAGGTCTCCTATCCCTCTTGGGCTTTGAACTCTGATCAAGTGGGCAAAATACAGCTGAGCTGTCTGAACAATTTTCAAAGTAATTCGTCCTTATAGAAATGAAGGAATGATTTATTCTTGGTTATTAACTCACCTTCCACTGGGCCTCCTTTCTTTTGTTGTTTAAGATTCTATGCCTCTAGTCTCTGAATCAAGTTGCACATTCCTTGAATTCTTATCACATATGGCCCCATCCCACCCCAGATACTTGCTAACTATGAACCATGTCGTCTCAATGCTAAGCTTCAGTTTCCTCACTGAGTGTTTTTCATAAATTTCTTAGGAGTTAGATAGGAACTCAAGGAGGCGGAGTCTTCCTAAGAGCTGGGCTCTATCATGAGTACTTTATAGTTTTCTGAGTATAGATTCTGTGTCTCTTTG
>NC_081557.1:184693802-184708029 GCF_022355385.1 Mustela nigripes | reverse complement strand
GGTGAGTGCTGTGAAGTGTGTAAACCTGTTGATTCACAGACCTGTACCCCTGGGGATAAAAATATATGTTTATCAAAAATAAAAAATTAAAAAAAAAAAAAAAAAAAAAGAGCTGGGCTCTAGACTGCTAGAAGTCTTGTTAAAGTTTGTGCAAGTCTCTTAATGGAGGAGTTTGAATGGAATGTTCCTGCTGAGAGTTCTTACTGTTCTCAAAACTATCCCTCTGAGACAATTCGTTTCTAGAAAGTGCTGTTGTACATTTGTCTCCAGATTCACAAACTGGAGAATGGTGAGAATAATGCCATCAATTCCTGGCATTCTAAGAAGCACATTTCAGGGAGATAGAGACTTCTGCTCATTTCTAGGAATTCTGCCCAGATTTTGAAACAACTGATTACATATTCTTTTATAAAAAATGTTATGCTGAATCTCAGTAAATGTTCTACCTAGGCTCTGAATGGTGAGTAAGTCTAGTAAACCACCACGGAGAGGAAGAAGCAGAGAGCTTATATATGACCTAATTCGCAAAAGTTATGCTTTGATTTTATCTATAGACCAGGATCATAAATCTTCTAATGTTTCAGTTAATTTCTCTTTGAGAAGCTATTTATCATTTGTACCTGTTAGCAACTGAATTTTCCTTTAACATCTACTTGCCATCAGTTTAGTGTCAATACCCAATTCTGAAATGTTGGAAGATGCTTATCTCAACATCATGGACTTTGCCTCAGCACACTCAGCATAGGCAATCCTTTGACCACACATTCAGTGAGTTAGAGGTCACAGAAAAAGTTTAATATACTGAGAATCTTTATTTCTTATACAATGCAGGGGATTAATCCAACCCCCAACCCCCCCCACCCCCGGTTATCAGATGGGTTTAAACTAAATTTTAACTAGAATGTTAATATAAAAGAGATGAATATGGAAAGTTCTGGCAGAAGTTGAAGAAAGTATTCAGAGTTCACTTGTTCTCATTAGAGAGCACCTCTCTCCTTCTAGAAGTCCATTAGATATCCCTCTACATTCATGGGATTCTGTGGAGACCTTTGGAAACAACAGGATTAGATGAGAGCCACCAAGTGTGATTGCACAGAAGGCACACCACTGACACCCAGCAAGAGGAGAGGTCTTCCAGTCAGGTATTCTTCCAAGGAAGGTCTCAAAGCTATCCAAGGTCTTCTAATTTGAAAAGTTCCCTTTCCCTGTAATAGGTACTATGCCTTTAGTGCTGGATCATTTACAGATGTTCTGTTCCATTATATTCTGTCCTTGAAAGTCTTTAATATTTAACACAAGTGTTAAATAAACATTTAAATAACAATATAATCCTATGATAGGAAAAAGCAAAGGAAAGTATAAATGGTGGATAAAAAAAATGATGACCCAAAAGCTTCCTGATTTCTCCTCTTCCCACAGAAGCACTAGATGGACAGGTACACATGGAGCAATGCACTCTGAGACAGGTTCTGAAACCAGTTGAGTGACTCCTATATATCAGATAAATAAGAAGACACCCATATTGAGCAGGTAGGAGAAGCAAGAGGCACTCTCACCATAAACCCTATTACTAGCAAAAAGCTGTACAAATGACAAAGAATCCCCACCTCCTCACTTCTCCCTGAAGGCCAATAAATTTGGACCCCTATATCTAGTGCCAACTTTTAAGACCCCCACTGCAGGGAAGGGCTACGAAGCACCTAGCTCTGAAAGGCAGTGGGGCTTGGGACTACTTAACCCACAAGACTGTAGTAAACAAAGAATGATTCTTTTGTATGACTGGAAGTTTGTAACTTTTAATCTCCTTTACCTGTAAATCATGCAGATATAATGTATGACATAAGGAATACGGTCAGTAACACTCTCATAACTTTGTATGGTGACAGATGCTAACTATACTTATCATGAAGATTATTTGATAATGTATAAAAATATTGGCTCACTATGAGGTACCCTTGAAACTAATAGGATATTGTATGCCAACAATATTTCGATAGAAGAAGAATAAAAAGAAGAAGAAGAAGAAGAAAAAGAAGAAAGAAGAGGAGGAGGAAGGGGTGAAAGAGAAGGGGGGAGGGGGAGAGGGAGGGAGACAGAGAAGAGGAAGAAGTGATTCCTGACATTATCTGCATACTTTAAAAGTAGCTGCCTGAAGGCTGAGTTGCTAATTTAGCAGGCACTAGGGGCAGGCTGTATTTGTCTGAGAGACCAGCGAAGACCAGTACAACATTCCTACCTTCTCCTTCCAACCCCAGGAACTCCCTGAATTTTGTTGGAATTCTCTCTTTGTTCATGTATTGCTCTTCTGACCTCAGCATCTTTGTTATCTTTATGATTGGCTAGAACTTTCTATCAGGTTCATCACTATTCCTAGTTCATTAAGATCTATCTCTGGAGATTTATCTCATTCTTTGGTTTGAAACATTTTCCCCTTCTTCTTCTTCATTTGCCTTGATTCTTGATTAAGTTTCTCCACGTTAGACAAAACAGCCACCTCTCCCAGTTTTGACAGGGGACTCACATACTAGATGCAGCTCATCAGTCAGCTTGGTGTGAGCTCCAAGTTGTTTCTCGAACTTGTATTGATTGTCCAAGGTTTCTTCTTTGTTCTTAGTAGCTTCCGGTATTTTCAGGAATACCAGTACCTGGCAGTATTCTATTCCAGTCAGCACCTAAATGCAGACTGATTAGAAGCTGGACCCTGAATCAGCAACTGGAAAAGTATGTAGTTAAACCCTTTCCAGGAGGAAACTGGGAGATGAGTGGTTTTACCTGCTTCCTCCATGTTGGCTCTGGGTGTATAGCTGTTGAAGGGTTTATTCCTGTGCTCATTAAGAACTATTTATTTGTGACCTATGAAGAAAAAAAAAAGATAAACAAAAAAACAGACTCTTAACTATGGAGAACAAACTGATGGTTACCAGAGGGGAGGTAAAGGGGTAGAATGGGTAAAATAGATGAAGGGAATTAAAAATATACTTTTCACAATGAGCACTGAGTAATGTATAGAATTGTTGAATCACTATATTGTACACTAGAAACTACTATAACATTCTATGTTAATTATACTGGATTTGTACTTAAAAAAAATTAAAAACAACTATTTCTTTGTTTCCTATAGGACTTGGGAACATAAGCACCTTTGGCTATTAGAACCAGGTAATCTGGGGGCCTGTTTCTCCTGTGGCTACTGCAAAAGCTGGGGGCCAGATTTTTGTGCCAGATGACTGATGGAGCCCATCTAGTATGTGAGTCCCCTGTCAAAACTGGGAGAGGTGGCTGTTTTGTCTAACGTGGAGAAACTTAATCAGGGAGTTAAGGCAAATGAAGAAGAAGAAGGGGAAAATGTTTCAAACCAAAGAATGAGATAAATCTCCAGAGATAGATCTTAATGAACTAGGAATAGTGATGAACCTGATAGAAAGTTCAAGCCAATCATAAAGATAACAAAGATGCTGAGGTCAGAAGAGCAATACATGAACAAAGAGAGAATTCCAACAAAAAGATACAAAATATAAAGTATTCAATGTGGATGGAACTAGAGGGTACTATGCTAAGCGACATAAGTCAATCAGAGAAAAACAATTATTATATGATTTCTCTGATATGAGGAATTTGAGAAGCAGGGTGTGGGGTTGTTGGGGGTAGGGAGGTGAGAAAAATGAAACAAGATGGGATTGGGAGGGAGAGAAAACTAAGAGACTTGTAATCTCACAAAACAAACAGGGTTATTGGGGGGTAGAGCTGGAGGGATTGGGTGCTTGGCTTATGGGCTTTGGGGAGGGTATGTGGTATGGTGAGTATAGTGAATTATGTAAGACTGATGATTCACAGAATTATACCCCTGAAACAGATAATGCATTATATGTTAATGAATTTAAAATAAACAAATAAATAGATAAATAAGCAAATAAAATAAATGGGGAAAAAGTATTATTGATAAGTTTTCCTTATTGAATCAAAAAATAATGTTCATTACTTTTTAAAGGCATCAAATCTGGTGGTGGGTATTAAGGAGGGCATATATTGCATCGAGCACTGGGTGTGGTGCATAAACAATGAATTTTGGAACACTAAAAAAATAAAATTAATTTAAATTTAAAAAAATTTAAATATATAAATGAATACTTACATAAATAATAAATGGGGGGGGAGGAAATGTTGAAAAACAAAACTGGGGACATCAAATTGCCTGATTTCAAGCTCTACTAAAAATTTGAACACCAAGACAGTATGGTACTGGCACAAAAACAGACACATATACCAGTGGAACAGAGTAGAGAGCCCAGATATGGACCCACAACTCTATGGTCAACTAATCTTCAACAAAACAAGAAAGAATATACAGTGGAAAAAAGACAGTCTCTTCAATAAATGGTGCTGGGAATTGGACAGCTATGTATAGAAGAATGAAACTCGAACATTCTCTTACATCATACACAAAGATAAACTTGAAATGCATAAAAGACCTCAATGTGAGGCAGGAATCTATCAAAATCCTAGAAGAGAGCATAGGCAGTAACCTCTTTGACATCGGGCACAGCAACTTCTTTCAAGACAGGTCTCCAAAGGCAAAAGAAACAAAAGCGAAAATGAACTTTTGGGACATCATCAAGATCAAAAGCTTCTGCAGAGCAACGGAAACAGTCAACAAAACAAAGAAGCAACCCACAGAATGGGAGAAGATATTCACAAATGACACTACATACAAAGGGCTGATATCCAAGATCTAAAAAGAACTCCTCAAACTCAACACACACACAAAACAGATAATCACATAAAAAAATGGGCAGAAGACATGAACAGATACTTCTCCAAAGAAGACATACAAATGGCCAATAGACATATGAAAAAGTGTTTATCATCATTAGCCATCATGGAGATTCAAATCAAAACCACATTGAGGTAACACTTTACACTAGTTAGAATGGCCCAAATTAGCCAGTGAACAAGTGTTGGAGAGGATGTGGAGAAAGGAGAAATCTCTTACACTGTTGGAGAGAATGCAAGTTGGTGCAGCCTCTTTGGAAAACAGTGTGGAGATTCCTTAAGAAATTAAAAATAGAGCTACCCCATGACCCTGCAATTGCACTACTGGGTTATTTACCCCAAAGGTACAGATGTAGTGAAAAGAAAGGCTATCTGTACCCCAGTGTTAATAGCAGCAACGGCCACAGTCCCTAAACTGTGGAAAGAGCCAAGATGCCCTTCAATAGATGAATAGATAAAGAAGATATGGTCCATATATACAATGGAGTATTATGCTTCCATCAGAAAGGATGAATACCTAGCTTTTGTATCAACATGGACAGGACTGGAGGAGAGTATGCTGAGTGGAATAAGTGAAGCAGAGAGAGTCAATTATCATATGGTTTCACTTATTTGTGGAGCATGAGGAATAACACAGAGGACATTGGGAAAAGGAGAGGAGAAGTGAAGTGAGTTGGGGGAATTTGGAGGGGGAGACAAACCATGAGAGTCTATGAACTCTGAGAAACAAACAGGGTTTTGGGATGAGCATGGTAGTGGGTATCAAGGAGGGCACGTATTGCATGGAGCACTGGGTGTGGTGCATAAACAATGAATCTTGGAACACTGAAACAAATTAAATTTAAAAAGATTAAATCACAAATTTAAATAAATTTAGTTTTACCACAATATATCAAATATATTTTGACACTGTATTTTAGCATTAGTTCATTCTGATATCTTTTGGTGAAGTTCTTCCTTGTGATAAAGAATGGAAAATAACATTCTTAAAAACTGCAAGTTTTGAACCAAGAATGCTTAACAGGAATGAATGGGGGGGGTCATTTCACAGATAGAGATCTCCAATAACATCTGAGCATATAAAGCTTAACCAGATTTTGTTCCCAGGAAAGAAATATAAATGTTTCAAATAGATAAGATGAGACGATGTGGCTGCAGCTTCACAACTGGAATGAAGACTGATACACACTATCAGAAAAAAAAAAAATCTCTTTTTAACTGTACCTGCAAAATGGTTAAGGAACATACATGTTATTTTATTTTATGTCCGGATGGTTTGCAAGTATATTGATATTCTTATATCTAAAATAAAGCTAGCACATGTCACTCTTACATATCAAATATTGCTCAGAATATTTTAAAGTTCTGGTAAGTTCACTGCAGTTCAAATAAAGAGGTCTAAGAGTCTTATCCAAGCAACTGTGGTTCCTATTTGAATTTTAGCCTAGATTATTAAAACCTCAAGCCACAAAATCCCCCTAGGAAATCTTGCATAAGCATTGTTCTCATTGAAAAGGGCTGGGATCAGAAAGGAAGCAAGAGGTTCATGCTTTAGTTGGCTTTAGAACATCAAAAACCAAGTGGTCAATTCTCCTTTAGATGTGTGTTCATAACCCCTTTTAAAGGCAATGGAAATTATATGGGTGGATTTGGGGAGAACATACCCCCAAGTAAGCAAATTAAGAAATGCCAAGAACAACCAAATTTCTTTGCTTCAAAAAAATTGGCTTAAACAATAGTTATTTTTAAAAAAATAATTTTATGTAATATCTCAAGTAAATCTATTCATCAGTGATAGGATTTCTATGGCCAATTTGAAAGAAAGACCTTAAAAATACTTTAACCATATTTTTTTCTGGTTTTGATCTAAAAAATACAGTTGCTAAACTATTTTTGAAAAAGGAGTTATTTATGTTTCTCCAAAGCAAGTATCTCATAATTCAAAAATTGGTTATTTTTCTACCAGGGCCCGATGGAAACAGTTTCATATTTGCTAATGGCATGGCATGCAAAACTGCCTTTTTGTGGAAAGAGCTTCTAGAACAGCATGCAAAAGACATAGATTGTATCATTGTGAGAAAGGAGGTAATGACTGTGTCTGATAGACAATATTAATTTAGCAAAGGGAAGGTGAGAACAGGAGCAACGGATAGGGAGTTATTATTTTTGAGGAAGTGGTTAGGGAGTCCTGCTGAAAATACCCTTCACTATATCCAAACCACAAAGGTTTACTAAACAGAAATTTAAATCAAAAGGCAAACAGGATGTTCATCTGGGACACATTTTTGGACACATAGTTTTAATACCACATGAAAGCTGCACCATCCAGATGTAAAAGAAATAAAATTTAAACAAAGAAACAAACAATAAAACAAGAAGAGAAATTGGATGATAGCCTTTAACACAGAGCACTTCCTTAGTGAAGTTGTTGGATCACAGACAGAACGATTTTCTCTGAGGAAGAGGTGGGGCAGGTTCTGGAAGTCTGGGTTTTCTCACAATGGAAGAAGTAAAATAGCAATCTGATTTTAGGCAACAGTGAGCTTTGGCAGCCTCTACTTTCTGGATTTCTTAAATTATCTATTTTAGACTGAAGTGGAAACTTATTAAAGCCAGCACTTTAATATCAGATCAGCTGCAGGAAGGAAAATAGAGAGAAAAAAAATTGTTGGTACATATTGTACCCAGAACATTATGAAGCAAGAAATTTCTACCTAATGCTCGTCATCCTATCACAAATACACAATGATAATGCCATTAAAACACAGAATGTTAAAGAATCTGAAAATAGGAAAGTCTATGCTAAGACTTAACAAAATAGGACTTGTTACTGTAACATAAAACTACTATATTTTTCACATGGTTGGAAGGGGATATTTTTAGAGTATCATTTATTTCTTAGATTCTTAATTTTAATTTTTAAATTATAAATGAGAGGTAGCTAAGTAGCCAAAAAAGTCAATACCTGAGTTTTACGTGTTTTAAAATAGCAAATTTTAAGCCTTTATATTCTCCACATTTTTTTAAATAGATAGAACATGCAAAGTCTGAAGCCTAATAACAATGTCTCGGTCTTCTGTCCAGGTTGTTAAGAAAACCCTGGCAGATACTAGCTATCAAATTTCCAAATTAAATTTCCTTCATCTGCTGAATTTCTAAACTGCGTGTAACAATCTAAGATATATCTATGTCATTTGTATTTTTTTCCCCACATTAGTTCTGGAGAATAGGAATTAAAACTACTAAATATTTGTTTCTTTAAACATTGTTTATAAGCTTTGTCTTCTATATTTTTAAAATGTAAGATGAAAATACTTCGAAGTTAGAAGTTATTTTTATTAATAATAAGTTATTATTATCACATGTTGTAAACCCTGTGAAGGAAGGAAAGGAGTTTGAGAAAGACCAGCTCATGAGACACATCTATTTCAGAGAAGTAGATTACTGATATTTACTGATAAATAACCTTAGAACTTCTTGGAATTTGCATTATTTTTACTGAAAATTATTACTTATTTTGTATAATTTTTTTGTATTTGTGACATAGCTTTGCTTTCCTAAATAGAGCAGAGATTGAACTGCCATAGTGTGCAAAATAATAATAGCCACAGAATACTTCAAAACAAAAAGTGGTGGATAAGTTTTTATTGAAACCTAGGAGAAGGAAATGGTTGGGTTTCCCTTTTTTTTCTTCATCATTAAAATGGATACATGACATTACTCTTCATCCTCAATTGATTTATCCTGGATTTTTCTCATGACAGTTTGTCTGTCATGTTTTGAAACCTGAATCATTTCATTAAGATATCATTACTTTTTCTTTTCTCTAATGCTTTGAAACTGTTTTTCTTTAACAAATTTGTTTGCTATTGAAGTTTCGAAGGTAATGCTATACTAGATATGTTGGAGTAAACTGTAGTCAATTAGTTTCAAATTCATACATAACAGATTACCACAAATTTAGCAATTTAAACAGCACATTTATTTCCTCATACATCTCCTGGGTCAGGAGTTCAGACATACCTTAACTGGGTTCTCTGACAAAGGTGAAAAAAATCAAGGTGTAGGCTGGGCTACCATCCTTTCTGGCCTATGCCAGCTCATATTCAATTCCCTATGGTTGTAGAACTCAGTTCTCTGTCTTCTTGGTGGTTATCAGCTGGGGTGATGCTCTCAGTAGGAGGCCCTCTTACAATGTGGGGTTCTTTTTCTTCAAAGCCAACAGCAAAGAAAACTCACTCTAATCCTCTAAAAGAAAGTCTTACATAACATAGTGCAATCAGGAGAGTGACCTCCATCACCTTTTCCATATTCTATCATCTATAAGAAAACACAGATCCGGGCGCCTGGGTGGCTCAGTGGGTTAAGCCGCTGCCTTCGGCTCAGGTCATGATCTCAGGGTCCTGGGATCGAGTCCCGCATGGGGCTCTCTGCTCAGCAGGGAGCCTGCTTCCTTCTCTCTCTCTCTCTCTGCCTGCCTCTCAGTGTACTTGTAATTTCTCTCTGTCAAATAAATAAATAAAAAATCTTAAAAAAAAAAAAAAAAGAAAACACATATCCTACCCATACTCAAGGGGAGGGGATTATATAGAGTTTAATACCAGAAGATGGAGGTCTCAAGTGAACTCTTTGAAATCTGCCTCCCATGCGCGGTAATTTGTATTGTTTTATGAATTTAGAAAGACACTCTTATTTAGAAACTATTTTAGCATTCAAAATATAATAAATAAATCCGGGTGATGTTTATTTGCTTTTTCATATGAAATGTATTACTATCCTTAATTTTAGTTTGATAATATTCAATATGACCAATGATATCATATTTAGAGAGGAAAAGTTACAAAGTTACAGATAAAATTTGGGCCCCTATAGAATCAGGAAACCAAGCTAAAAATATTTGTTTCGAATATTATCACTTACTAAGAACATTTTTAATACCAAAGTGATATATTTTAGTTTCATTCTCTGCATTATTTGGAAATTCACTCCTTTCGCATTTTGTTGTAGAAAATAAGAGTTATTCATTCATTGAACAGATACATAATGACTCTTCTACACTGTAAGCTTTTTGTTACATTCTAATAATATAAATCAAAGAATAATGAAGAGTTACACCTTTGTCAATTACTAGCAGTATGACATTGGACAAATCATTTAAACTCTCTGAGCCTGGGGTGCCTGCATGGCTCAGTTGGTTGAGCATCTGCCTCCACCTCAGATCCTGGTTTGGGGTCCTGGGATCAAAGTGTTCCCTGCTCAGAGGTGAGTCTGCTTCTTCCTTTCCCATTGCCCAACCCCACTGCTTGTGCTCTCTCTCTTGCTCTCTCACTCTCAAATAAATAAATAAAATCTTAAAAAATAATAAAATTAAAAAATGAAACCCTCTGAGCCTAGTTTACTCAACTTTAAAATAAATATGTATAATTTTGTTACTATTTCATTTGACAGAATAATATTTAGTTCTACAGTAACCCCATCATTATAGAAGTTCTCAATATTCTGAGATAGAAAACATAGTGAATGCCTTCTGAAATTTCGGTCAACAAATAAGACAACATCACAGTGTTGACACTGTTATCATTAAGAGGAGCACACAGGAAAACATATGAGGCATAAAATCTGAACAGAGTTCTGATGGATGAATGGGAATAAGCCAACTGTGTCAGATGAGTTTAATAGCCAATGCAAACAGGTGTACAAGAGAGCCTGTGTATTAGGGGGAACTGCAAATAAATCAGTTGGATGGAATGTGGTATGTAGGCAGAGTTGTGTGATAATAAAGTATATAGATAAGCATAGGCCAGATCAAATAAGTACTGGCTTAGAAGCTCTGACTGTATTCTGAGTAATGTGGAGCAATTGAGAGATGTTAAATGAGAAGTAGAAAAAAAAAATTACCTTTTGCTTTTTAGAGCTGAGAAATAAAAAAAATCCCATCAGATGGATTTAAGGGGCTTTTTAGAGCTGAGAAATAAAAAATAATAAAAAAATAATAAAATAAATAAATAAATAATAAAATAAAAAATAAGATTAAAAAAATAAAAAATAATAAAATAAAGTAATGTGGAGCAACTGAGAGATGTTAAATGAGAAGTAGGAAAAAAATTACCTTTTTTGCTTTTTAGAGCTGAGAAATAAAAAAATCCGATCAGATAGATTTAAGGGGCTGTTGCAATAAGTAAAAAAGATAAAAACAGGGCTGGTAGAGATGATAAGGATAGGATAGATGTGAGCTATTAAGAAGGCAGTGAATCCATCACATCAGGGCTAAATTGGAGAAAGGGCATGAGGATTAAAAAGAATTGAGTCAATGACTTGTGGGCTTTTTGACAAACTTGATGGTTGTTCCCTTCTCTGATAATGGGAATGGAGCAGGAGAGAAATGTGGGGAGGAAAAAGAAGATGAGTTTAATTGCGGAATATTAAGTTTGAACTTAAGATATCTTCTGGGAGAATTTTCCAGCAGACAATAAAATACAGAATTACAGATTCTAGGATATATTAGAGATTCTTCAATGTTTCTGTATGGGGAATATCTATAAGTTCATCCAGGGAAAATAAAATAAGATTGAGAATTTAAAATTAGATTTTATATGTGTCAGAGGACATAGAGTCCAGTATGGGCCCTGAGAAGCACTGGTCTACGTTCTAGAATACAAAACTAGGCCACAAAAATATCACAGAAACCCCATGGTTAGAGAATTGAAGCGGAAGTAAGCGTTATGTACCAAATGTTATGGAGATCTAGAGTAAGGATAAAGATCGAAAAAGAGACTATTGATAATGGCTTTAGAGGCCTTAACCAGGAGCAGTTTCCTGAAGCAATAGGAGAGGGAGCAGTATTTCGTAGATTGAGGAGTGAAAAATAGGAGAGAAGGTAGGAAAAACCAGAGAAAACCATGCTCTCAACATACCCGGTAATGACAAGAATAGGAAATAGATCAGTGTTTATAAGCAGAAATGATACAGGTGGAGGATTTCTCAAGAAATCTTATTGATTTACTCCTCTATATAAATAGGCCAAAAAAAAAAAAGTTGTGCATGTGTAGACAGAAAAAGAGGCACAGATATATAAATCTTTATAATATAAAGATATGTAAAGATAAGAGATATATAATAAACAAATATTATATAAGTATAAAATATTTTATAGGGTCTAAAGCATACTGGTAAAAATACGGGCTATGAGGCTGGATACCCTGAGTCTGAATCCCAGGTGTAGACTGGGATTACTTACTGGTTAACCGGCCTTGGACATGTTGCTGCATCTCCCTCTATCTAAGTTAACTTCATCTGTAAAATGTAGCTACTGGTATCCATTTGAGAGGAATTACATGAGATAAATAAAACATGCAAAATGCTTAAATTAGTGTACAGTCCATAGTAAACACTGAAGTAATTTAACTCTTATTAGTTATGGTTCCTAGGGATCAGAGACAAGTTTGAGCAGAAAATGAATTTAATAAAGCATGCTAGATAGCTCCCAGATCTCTGAGGTCAAGTGTGTAAACCATGCAACTACAAAATGGTGAAAATACTCTGCCATTTTTAGTAAGCATTGATGATGATAATGCAGTTTGCACTGATGTTGTTGGAGACTTAGCTCATGCTAATAAAAAGCGGGGCCCGATATCAGAAGTCAGCCACTTCTGTTGTTTCTGTTTGTGGTATTTGGCTCACTTTTGAATCAAAGCCTTATCTGATCACATCTCACAAGATTCTGCACAGCAGTAAGAAGGACAATAAATTCTGGCTTCTCTGTGGCAGAGGCTGTACTCAAAAGGGGCAAACTTCAAACACAAGAAGGGTGTTTCACAGATATTTGGCACTTCACCCCTCTGGTTAATGGAGGCACACATTTACTTAAACTTATTAGAAAAAGGCACTTCACCTTTATGTGATTTTAAATTGTTTCTTATTGGGGCTCCTGGGTGGTTCAGTTGGTTAAGCATCTGCCTTCAGCTCAGGCCATGATTCCAGGGTCCTGGGAGGAAGACCCATGTCATGTTGGGCTCCCTGCTCAGTAGGGAGTCTGCTTCTCCCTCTCCCTCTGCCTCTATCCCCCGTCGTGCTTTCTCGCTCTTTTTCGCTCTCTGTATCTCAAATAAATAAATAAAATCTTTTAAAAAATAAATAAATCATTTCTTTTTATATGAAACAATCTTGTGGTTAAAGAATCAGTTAAAAGTACAATTTCCTCAGAACTATTCTTCATAGTCTCTTCTTCCTTGCCAAGATGGAAGAAAGGCTAGAGGAAAATGTATCCTTCATGGATTTGGACAAATGTGTCCCTCATGCATCCTGCCTATCTCCATATTGATTTCCCGTGGAGGGAGCCTGGAATGGTCTTTGATGTGGAAAGAACCTGCATGTGTGCTTTCTGCCGAAATTTTAAACAGGAAATTTGTGACATCTTTGGTCCACTTTCAGCTTTTCCTCAGACTTAATAACTTGTGTCACACTTGAAACCATGGCCTAAAAGGGCCATGAGGAAATATGGGCTTCATCTGTAACATACAAGTTGTAACTTGTCTGTAACATACAAGTTATTTTAAACGGAATGCTGTCACTGTGAGAAAATTTCCTATCATCCTGTGATCCTCTCTTCAAACAAATGTAAGTCATTTTATTAGAAAAATAATAACCCTGTCCATTACCTCACCCACCTCTAATCTAGCAATATGAGTAAGAAGGCTTCCCCACTCGCCTTTATGACAGACTTTCTTCATGACAAATTCTGACTTCTTTATCCTTGGTAAACGGAAACAATCTATGTTCTAGGGTGACAAGCCAAATACTCAATACATTGGTACATCGGTGGAAACTAGAAGGTTTAAAAAAAAAAAATTTTTTTTTTTTTCCCCCTCTCAACCAAGCCTGGCTTTCAAGTCTTTGGTCTTGCAGTCAAGTCAAATATTTTATTCCGGATGTCAAAGGCCGCACAGTGACTGCCTCTGACTCAGGACAGTCCAGCTTCCACAATTCCAGTTCTCCCCAAGGCAAACAGATGGCTCCGGCAAAACTGGGGAAAGTTCTATTCAGGAAATGCAAAAGAGAAAAAAATATTCATTTCTTTTCAAAATATTGCTATCATTCTCCCTGAAAGGGACTTGTGTGTTTATACACCAAGAGTAAAAGGCAGATGGATAGGAAGAGGCAGAAGTCAGACTAGAGAGAGTGGTTTGGTAGGTTATAATTGCCCAAAGTGGATGTAGGGTATCCAAGCACAGTTGAAGGGATTTGTCTGAAAAGGACAGAGCCCTTCCATTGAAATAGAAGAGCAGGGCTGGGGCGAGTAATAATCAATCACAGCTACACCACTTTTCCACTGAGTCTGTAACATACAAGTTATTTTAAACGGAATGCTGTCACTGTGAGAAAATTTCCTATCATCCTGTGATCCTCTCTTCAAACAAATGTAAGTCATTTTATTAGAAAAATAATAACCCTGTCCATT
>NC_081557.1:184688089-184693792 GCF_022355385.1 Mustela nigripes | reverse complement strand
TACAACACTAGCACAAGTGTCTTATTGTTTTTGCTCCGATGAGAACACTAGCCAGACCCGAAGTCTCAAAGTGGTCTATTCTCCACATCAGCTGGTTTGGGTTTTAACCAGGACTGATGCCTTGTCTTGTATTTTCTTTCACTGTTT
Organism: Mustela nigripes; assembly: GCF_022355385.1. Taxonomy (NCBI): domain Eukaryota; kingdom Metazoa; phylum Chordata; class Mammalia; order Carnivora; family Mustelidae; genus Mustela; species Mustela nigripes. The sequence goes on along the minus strand of NC_081557.1, from coordinate 184,693,645 downwards.
CCTTTCATTATGTTTCCTTTAATGCATTTCTTTTATTCAACTTTGGAGACAGAATATGGCAACCAGATTTTAGATTACTCGCTCATTCAATAGGAAATATATATTTTTGTTTCAAACAGTGCATCTGTCTGCTCTCAGGAATGTTAAATAATAACAATAGCACAACAACCGAGCAGCTTAGGATAGGAAATGAAAACCACCATGAGCTCTGGAACACATGGAAGGACACTCTAGGCGGAATGTAATTAAGTAGTTGGAATTTGTGGTTAAGGCCACCAGGGTTAAAAATATGCTTCCTGAGCAAAGTGCCTTAGTGTTTTCAAAGATCACAAACATTGGCACATAGAATAGGATGATCAGAACATCCTCACTCCAGGTGTCTCCACCATAAATATTGATTCTCTGTGCCTTACAGAGCTCCATTCTCTTTGTTAAAGCCATAAAACGAGGAGAACATGTCTTCTTGGTTAAAGAGAGAAGAGAATCCTCTTTGTTCCCCATTAGGGGAATATATAATCCTGTTACTAGAGCTGCCATTTTTCTACCTCATCTGCTTAGCTGAGAGAAACAAATGCACCAGAGTGAACATATTGTTCGGGAGAAGACAGAGAAATGAGAATAACAGTATGGAAAACACTCCCTTGGAGAACCATTTTCTTAATGCAACTTTATTGCCTGATTCTCTGTCCAGGGCTACAACCCCAAAAATATGTAGTATGCAATGGATCTTGGCAGTGAAATCAAACAAAAATGATACAAAAATGAAACAAAACTCACCTCTTACTCTGCCTCAAGTGCTGAGAAAGTTGGTAGTGAAATCCCCAGGGTAAAAAAATTAATACTGCTATTGGTGTTTTACTATATGTTGTAGACTTCATAACAGCCTCTAAAGGTAGTCAGGCCTCCATCTCTGGAAACTAATAGATGTTAATTAAATGGCTAATGACACTTGGCAGATGATTATGTTAAGGATCTTGAAGTGGGGAGATTTTATGAATTATTGGGAAAAGTATTCTTTTAAATAGCCTTGTAAGGAAGAGGCAGAGGGCAAGTTGACTGCAGACAGAAGAGAGGACTGTACGATGGAAGCCAAAGTCAGCAGAGTCAGAGAGAGAAAACCTATGCCACTGCCTTTGAAGATGAAGAGGCCACAATCCAAGCAATACAGAGACCTGGAGAAGCCGGAAAAGGTGAGCAAATGGTTTTTTTCCCCAGAGCCTCTGGAGGTAGCCTGAGGCCTTTGACACCTTGATTTCAGTTCACTGAAAGCCACTTAGAACTTCTGACCTCCAGACCGTAAGAGAATAAATTTGTGTTTATTCTGCTCAGGCTCAAGCTATTCAGATAGAGGTAATTTGTTACAGCAATCATAGGAAGCTAATATCCTTTACATGGTTGTGATCTAAAGTATACTAGAATAAGCATCCTGACAACTCCATAAATCACTCAACCAAAGTCTGATTTTCACCATTGTAACCTGAGAAATACGGTCCCTGCTCATATCGCAGAATACTTCAGAAAAGGATAAGAATATTTATAGGATTGTTATTTAATATAAACTATTATTATGTTCAGAATATCTTAATCCAAAATGATAATAACATTATATGTCAAATTTCTTTTACAAATATTTTTCTGCCAGGTAAACTGAGCAAACAACAAATTTTTTAATGTAAATAAAATGTAAATGTGCAAATAAAAAATATTAATGTAAATGGTCCTAAAAGCCCTCTGAAACACACTTTGCCTAGTAGCACTTTTGAGAATAGGTGAACAAAATTAAAATATAGCAAAGTTGATCAATCATTGTTCCATATCTGGTTAAATAAGTGAAAATGTTTGCAGGTAAACAATTAATTTAATTAACATGGAGATAGTTAAAAATACCATATAAACTCATTTTTTAAAAAATTAAACAATAGATTTAAACTAAACTTCAATTAATTTATTCAGTAAAAACAGTATTTTTTTCTTTTAGCAAAGTACAGACAGTAAATCCATGTTTTTGATGTTGGTTTTGCTCTTTTCATTTTACTTGCTTATTTGTTTTTCAAATTTCTTATTTATTAATCAGTTGTATTGGGATAAAACAAAACCTCCAGAATAATCAATTTGACATTTTCATTTTATTATTGATAAATTTCAACTACATATAGACACTTAAAACATTTCCTTGATCATATTCCCACATATAATTTTCAGGTACTCATTAAATTTATTGCAATGTAAAGGAAGTTCATTCCACATCAACCAAAGATTGAGTACTTATTAAAAGATTCTTTATTTTAGCATATATTTATTGAACATTTCTTTTCATTTATATTCTTTTATTTCAGACTCCCAAAACTTCTCACAAAGATTACCATAAATGTCTTCCAACTGGTCAGTTTTCACTAGCTTTTCTTAAACCACCCATTTTCTATCCTATTTTCACAATAATCTTTCTAATCACAGTATCATCCCCATGATTAGAAAATTTCAGTTGCTTGATACTGCTCTTAAATTAAAATCCACACTTCTTAGCATGTTTTATAAAGGCCTCCATAAATAATATCTGTCATTTCCCTCTAGTCTCACTTGCTATTCTCCAGTTTAACTCAAATGGAAACATTTTAAGATCCCATAAATTCACTGCTACTCTGGCCTCCACAAAGATTCTCTTGGCCTGAAAATCCTTTGCCAAACTATAAAGTTGGGCAGATGGTTGGATATGTATCTCCAAAGTCTCTGGGCACTACAGTATTCAGATAGGGAGTGGACTTAAAAATCATAAATACAAACAAGATTACTCAGAGAATGTACTTACAGTAAGAAGATGTTGTTGGTCTTATCTAAATATCTAAATATCTAAAGAACACTGACATTGAAAAACTGAAAAGGAAAATAAACTTATGAAGAGGAATTAAAAAGGAACAGTCAGAAAAGTTAAAGAATAAGAAGCCAGGATACTATGGTATCATAGAAGCTTATGGAAAAGAACATTTCAAATATAAGGATGTTGCCAAACAAAGCAATTAAGAATAGAGTAATGCCTACTGGCTTTATGATAAGAGATCACTCCATTTTTAATGGAATAGGAAAGTTGGAAACTTGAAGAGGTGAGGTTAGGAATTTAGAGATGTGGGTCCAGATTTCAAGATTGAAGTAGGGATTACTGCTTTCAAAATACAGAAAATGAAAAGCTAGAACACTGGTTGATTCAATAAATGTTAAAGCCACCTTGATAATATCAGACAGCTGGGGTGAAGAAACAAGTCATGTCAAATCCTTCAGTGAATAGGAGGACTAAGAAAGGATCAGTAAATCATAGATCCCAGAAAGAGGAGAATAAGAAAGCTGACGTTTGAGCCAACATCGAACTGGAGGGTTTACATACCCGTGAAAGAAAATGGTCAGACCCTGTAAACTGGAGCAAGAGGACTTTAGACCAGTTTTCCGAGCTGGAGAAAAAGGAGCGATAAACACTTAAGAACTATCTTATCCCTCTTAAGTTCCATTTAAGAGTTTCCTTCTGGTATGAGTATATTTCATCTTAAAGCTCAATTTGAGGAAAAATTTGTGTTTAAGTCATGGAAGTTGTCAATTCCCCTTTAAGTTCTCAAATGACACTTGAAAGTAATGTATGCTTGGATGTGAAAACATTACTGTTTCACAGCTTTTTCACTGTTCTACATACAGCATATTGTACTTTGTTCTATGGAATTAATGTTTTCTGACATATTCCTCCTTATAATTTAAGCATTTATGAGAAAGTTGTTTCTAAATCATAAAAGACTGTATAGCAGAATCATTAGAAACCAGACTTTGGTGTCTGTGTAGGTTTGAATATCAAGTTATCTTAAATAAACTATTCACTATATCAAAGCCCATGCTTTTCTCATCAGTAAAATGGGGTTGATAAACCCTACAGTAAAGGAGATTAAATAAAGCAATGTTTTAAAAATGTTTAGCAAACTGTGTGGCACATAAATAAAGCTATCTTTTAGGCTCATTGATCTCAAATATCAATTTAGACCTCATTTCTGGTTTATTCAAAACTAGAGAGAATGTTAATCAAGAGAAGGCAGAGTTTCATCTATGACATGCATTCAGGAGAATATTCCCCAGAGAACAAATGTTTTGAAACAAAATTTTTTCAAAGGGTGGAACCAGTTTGTACACTGTCATCTTTGCCCATAACCATATGCAATGGTTTTGTCCTTGCTAGAAAACAAACTTTGCTCTTACACAGTTAAACAAGTTTGCTCCTACACAGTTGTTGACTTTGAGTCAAATTCTTGTTGACATGTTGACTTCCAAGGACATTTTATGTTGTGATTGGTCAGCATAAGTCTAGGTTTTTCCTTACAATAGGTTTCTAGAAGTCACTGCTGTGACATGCTATCCTTAAACACGATGATCTTTCCTCTACCCATAAACACTCCTATACACCTTTTCATCTACTGTTTCTATGACTCCAATGCCTTTTCCATTTTCTCTGCCTAGTGAACTCTTACATTAGGTCAAGACCCAGATCAAGAGTGCCCTAGACCAGAAGTTGCCTTCCATTCTGAGTTAATCATTCCCACAGCTGAATGCTAACATCATTTTTATATGACTCTAACTAACATGCCTATCAGAATCAAAGTAAAGCTTTTCAAAACTCATATACCTAAAGGGCATAGTCAAGTATGTATTTTTTTAAATGTTAAAAAAAACTCCCACATGCTTCTGGGTAAGAATAACAGCTCTACTATAATATTTACAAATAATAACTGTTGCTTTTTACGTCTTTCTTCCCCACTAGACTGTTAGGTCTCTGAAGTAAAAGACTTGTTCTGCTTGTTTGTACCCCTAAATCCAGCATGACATTGTATAAAATGAACTCAATAAGCTTGTATTGAATAAATGAATAAATAGAAGCCAATTCCTACTCTGTTAGAGCAATTGCTTGGTCATTCAGTTATTATTGCAATTAAGCAGAAAAACTGTAGTCTTTCCATTGTTACATGTCTAGCTCAAGGACTTTTTTGTCCCAATATGACAATTAAAATCTGAAATTTGCAAATTATTTCACAGAAGTACTTTGGCTGTAAGTAATATAAAGGATTACTAGCAGCTTAGCCCTATATTCAATGCTGCCGTTGACACATATTATTGTGGGCCCTGTGTCAGACAGCAAGACATCAGACCACACAGGATGGGGGTGAAATTAGATGATGTGGTTCAAGAAGTCATCACAAAATGAGTTCTCTGAATAAGACATCTTTAAAGACTTTTTGAAATCTCAAGCTAAGGAATTTTCTCCTTCTTTCCCTGGCTTCTGTCATGGAGAAAGGATTCATCCCATGGTAGCCGAATGGGACCAACCTTGTAGAGCTCACAGAAAGGATTTGCCTCAACTCAACCTGCAGGCTGCATTCAGTGGGTCAGGAAGAAATAGCAACATGAATTAACGTGTATTGCTGTCATCCCTGTATCTTCAGGACTTAAAACTCAGCAGCTGCTTATTGAGACACTGGGAATTTATTTTATTTTATTTTATTTTATTTTATTTTATTTTATTTTATTTTATTT